>NW_027180180.1:77500-105000 GCF_036669925.1 Montipora capricornis | reverse complement strand
ATGTGAACATCAGCCAAAGAAACATTAATTGAGAAGGATAGTAACAAGCATCAGACTTACTCCTCAGTTGTGCATCTAATTTACATTTTACTTAATGGCATGTTTTTAATTAAAAATTGACTTTCAATAACCATTTAAAAGTAATATAATGGGCAACCTAAAACCGGGAATCCAGAATCCAGAATCCAGAATCACAGGTCATTGTTTTACCAATACAGAGAGTAAAAACTATCCTAAATGTTCATAAAAGCTAACCTTAGGCCTTAAAACATTTGTTTTGGCCTAATTAGGCCTAAGGTTAGCTTTTATGAATGTTTAGGATAATTTCTACTCTCTGTATTGGTAAAACAATGACCTGTGATTCCGGATTCCGGGTTGTAGGGTTGCCCTAATATTATATAATAACACCTAAATCCTTTGATTTCTAGATTTTGCAACAACAATCAGGTTACATCATTTGCAAATTCCTATGATAATTCTCTACTTTTGATCAGACTTTAAGATTGTAAACTAATCAACTAATTCATCCAAACAATGTGGGAAGATTCATAAATTGGATCTTGCTTTCCCAGCTTCATGTGCCTAAACTATGGAATGAGTTACAGTACCATCCAACATACGAATGGCTGGTAGTACAGCTGTAGTACTGTTGAGGGTTCTAAAAGGCTTTTGAAGAGCACGCAACTTTTTTAAGTTGGCTTTTTCTAGCTACTGTAAATATATTTCAATTTTAGTTTGTACAGATAATTACATGTACGCTTTTTAAAATGTTTATTGCATTTTACTCTATTGTTCTTATCTATGTAAATTTATTTTTATTAGTTATAGACAATTTAATGTAGTGCACAATTGAACATTCTTATGGAAACTGTGCAATAGGAGTAATAAACTATTCTTATCAGTAACAACGAGCTTCAGGCATCCACACCAACAGCCATTACAGGGCTCGAAATTAACGAAAATATCCAGTCGCATTTTGCGATAAGATACGAAAATTTAGTCGCAATTTCGCAAATTTTAGTCGCAAAATCGCCGCGCTGCATTGTGTTGTCAGCGGTTTAGCAGAAAAATATGAGCCCGCAGTACTTGTGTGTAAAGAAACTGCTGAAAATGGCGAATGATCGAAGGAACGGAGCTGTGCACGTAACATCGCAGCTAAATTACTATACAATTACGCTACCTTCAGAGAAAATTCAAAGCGAGAAACAAAATAATTTTGTCATTTATTTATTTATTTGTTTATTTTAGCAAAAGTAGCAGCAAAGTGGCAACTGCTAACCCTTTTGTTTCGAAAGAACGAAGGTGACAACAAGTCGCAAATTTGCGACTTCTCCAGATATTTTAGTCGCAAAGGGAAAAATTTAGTCGCAAATGCGACCGTATTGGTCGCAATTTCGAGCCCTGTTAATGATGCAATGCACATTTTAAAGTTATGTCACATGCATGTAGGTAGTTGCAGATTATAATTCTTGCATGAAACCAAAACAGAGAGTGTGCAGTATGGACTGAAATACACCTTTAAACTTCTACAATTTTCTAAATATTGCCCCTAAAGAAGGCCAAAAGCTGAGAAATACCGGCTGTACAATATACAAGAAGTTACTGTTATGGCATATACTTGTAAATGCATGTTCAATAAATTAACACTAAGTAAATCTTGCAATCATGCTCATGTCTTGATATTTACAAATTACCTGAATTTCTTTAAAACTGTCAATTATCACACTGGGTATAACTTGCGTTGATTCTGCAGAAATTTAATAACAAAAGGTAAAAAAAAATAATGCACTTGAGTCAAGTATAAAAAAAGTGAGTTGACTTTACATTAGTTATCACAGAACTAAGCCAGCTCACTTACGATAATGATATTTATTATTCAAAGCACAAAATCAATTGACCCTAAATATTCAAATGGTGCTTTAGTTAATAAGAAAAGTCCAGTAGGAGACTGACCCGCTAATAGAGCATATAGTTTGTAGTCCCTGGGTATTATCATTTAAAAATTAACCGACCAGTGATACTGTAGGGCCAGTTATTACGTGAGTGGGACATTTCATTGTAAGAAATGAACCAATTATTGATTGATGGCTGTTTACATCACTCACAAAGAAAACTCTTCTTCAACTAAGTGAGAAATGGACAATTACATGCAGGGGTTACTATCAAGGGTTCATATTATTTTATTTCATTCAGATCACTACCACCCACTTTGAGTTGGTTCTAGTTGATTAAAAACTTCATCACCAGGTCTAGGAAGCTGATCATATTAACATGTATATTGGCATCTATCTTTTGCATGATTACGCCGGCATGAATATGTAAAGAATAACATCACTAACGCAAACAAGACTGTGAGCTCTTTACTACACAGTCTTTGCACTTTTTCAGCCACAACAAAAGATAGAGCTTAGCTTTCATGCCTGAGACCAATATTATTGTTGGATACAGTACTTCCACTATAGAAGACAGAACTGAGAACAAACAACAGGGAGATCACAGATGAATCAATAGAAGCAGCAGCCCAATAGGTACTTGTGCATTTTGAAAGCGTAGGTTGGACAATGCCTTCTTTTAACTGGAGATCTTTGAAGTCGAGGAGAAATGAGGATCAGAATGGCCTTTGAGAAACCTGTGACATACATGTGTGAGACCATAATAACAAATTTTCCTCCTACAACAAACGTATAGTGGAACAATACCCTGAGCTCCCCAACATGCATCTTCATTTCTGCACCCTTAATACACTATTAATCAGCACTTTCATTATTTTTGGCAATTTTAAAAGCAATAATAAATTACTTTACATTTAGAGCAGTCTGCAATACTCCGACCAGAATATTAAAGGACTTAACTGGTTCATACATTGTCTAAGTAAAGAAAGAAATATTAGTGTGCACAGCATATCAAAGAGGAAGCCTGAGTTCGTACATGTGTTCAAGCATATACGTACTACTTACGACGTATAATAATGCAATTTCTCACCTTTAAAATTTCGACATGATGGAATATATGAAGTGTCTTGTGTTTTTCTACTGCACAAGACTGGCATAAGCTCATTGAGGTTGAGGGACCACAATCAAGGCAGCGACAAGTAGCAGCACAAGCACAGAAAAAACGTGATTCCAAGAACGATCCTTCAATTTCGAGGGTGGTAAGTAGTGCGGTCTCCCGCACCTTTGACCAAGCCTCTTCAGCTCTACGAAGTCTTTGCAAATGAACAGTGTCCCCTTCCTCTTCACCTTCACTCCCCATATGTAAATCGGAGCAAAAAGAACCGTCACCTTGATCATCAGCCGTTGCTGGGTGATCCTGAGTTTCACCGACCACTACACTGGTGCCTCCACAGGTGCCGCAAGAATCCCCTACAGCATCACAACTTATAGGCAATGTTGTCTTGGTATTACTACATCTTCTTTATGATACCTTACACTGACTTGAGCCTTGATTTCCCCTTAGTAGCGTGGAAGTGGAACAACATAAAGAATGGACTTCAAAAGAAATCCCAGCAAGTACGTCGCCGAACAAGTAAGGAAGAGATCGACATGTTGATCGAAATACTTAGCGGCCCATACACCCGCCGACGGCGAAAGTAGCTTATGCTTTACCCTAATCTATGTCACTTGAGCTTAAAAAATGAGCTTACCTTCCTATACAAGATTGCTATTTAACACAATCGAGGCAAAACAGAATGTACTCATAACAGCATTCCCAGAATTCTATACAAATGAGAAACAAGTGGTACCATAGTATACGATGATCGGCTTACAGCCGGTACGATGGGTATCATTTTTACGGCTGAAAGGACAGGTCTCAAAAACCGCTGATTGGCTAAGGTTGCCTTTCAAGGACGCGTGCGCAAGACGGTAACCACTGACTTATTGTTCACTGGCGAAAAACATGGCTGCCATCGGGTGTTTATCTTTATCCGATCTCCGTCGATGAAAAAAAGAACTTTTTCAGGCCAGTAAAACGGACGAATGTTTTGACTGCATAGTGCGTTTTTATGCCAGCGAGATTCTCTTTTCAGTTGTGGGCCACCGTACTTTTTAGCCAACAGTGCTACGAGGGAAATTTCTTTCACAATTTCAAGGTCAACGCGAGTCCAGGTTGCTGTGACAGTGTTTGAGTGGAAATTTGTTTGTGGAGCTTACCGGCTAATGGAGTACCATCTTGATTTCAATTCATGCGTTTATCTTTTAAAAAGTGGAGCAAAAAATATATCACTAAATTTCCAAATGGTTTCTCTTTCGACTAAATATTTGCACACTGTTTCCGCGGGGGCCCGCATCTAGCAGAAAATGTTAAGATTTTTGCATTTTTCTTCAAAATTAAGTTGTTAAAATGGCCATTCAAGTGGTCCATGAAGGCAAATTTTTTAAGACGGAGGAAAAAAAAAAAAAATGACGTCCCTGAAAAGTTAGAAATATATTTCAGTCGTTCAAATATAAATTTTAAAGTGAATTTAGCACCAATGTCATACATAACATGCCATATAAGCACCTCATATTGGGTACAGTAGAAGGAAACCTTTTAGTTGCAATTATATTTTGCTGTAGTCATTTCAAGCAAATGCCAATCGTTTGCTTCCCTCCAAATTATAGAAATAAACATAGATTAGGTTAACTCTGAATAGCCAAAACAACAATACCGGTATTCCAAGTTGAAAATTTGATTCAGAAATCCAGCTCACTAGCAGGGGGGATTTTACTGTAACAAAATCTTATTACAGCTAATAATACACTATCAACACATTGTAGTGGGTTAATGTGACAACAAAAATAATTAATCAAGAATTGGTTTTATCTTCCAGCAATAAAACAACAGGAGGATATAAAATTAGGTATCTTCAAGTTTAGAAAACTTGTTGAAGGTGATTCAGTGCTATTATCCAAAACAAATTTCATGCTGGCCTACTAAATACTTCGAGTGCAATAGATTATATAACCTCTCTTTGTGGACTCTGGTTGCAACACAGTGGTTTCAATAATTTTAAAAAACTCCATAACTTCATATTTATGTAATAATTGTTCAAAGTCATCAAGCAAAAGCATACAAAGCTACATTTGAAAGGGGCGTAATCCCATGTTGGAGTTTTCTGGAGAAGGCTTTCACAGAAATAACTGCTGTTTCCATATGGAAAAAATATTTCAACATTAGGTGCAATTGCTTTAAAGAATACTAACGAACGCTAAGCGGAAAAAAATTCTCAATGGGTTAATCACTCACTAAAAAATGTCCCAATAAAATATTATGTTCCACTAATGACCAAAACTGTACTAATAATTTGAATTACAGCTAAGGTCTGTCAAATTTCCATCTGAGTTACCTGACAGCTCTTACAGTACTTCTCAACATAAAGAAAATAAATTCTGTGGACTTAAACATTCCCAAATAGAAATGTTGTATATTCTAAATATTGTTACGTAAACTCTTCAAGATTTACCTGCTTCAGGAACTTCAAATCAATGAATATTTGGAATAATTTTCCTGGACTCCTGCAAACTATGTGCACTTTTTAATGGTTTACCCTTTAAAAGTAACACTCAGAAATAATAATGCAAATACAACTGAGGCTGTTTTGCCTTATCTACAAGACAAGACAACAATATACTTTATTCAAACACAATCAATATTAAAGCAATAATACATGCTTGTGGGGTCATGTGCTAACTATAATAAAGATACACTACAGGAAATAAAAGCTTAAAACTAACTATGTGACAGACATAGGATATCTACACATAAGGGATAAGAAAAATAAATCAATTGCTATCCAAAGATCTTATTGCAAATACACCAAAAGGTAACGGTTGATTGACAAGTTCCTTGTGCAAAATGGTAGAGCATGTTTGAAGTCCATCAGGACCAAGATGAGAAGTTATGATAAAAACTCTTAAACATATTTTTTACCAAAATTATTTTACTGCCATCAAACCCAATGAGACCTTATGCATGGGACACTGTTTCTAGCTGCAGCTATCAAATCACATAATATATTAATAAATTTTGGCATCTAAGAAAAGAACAAACATGTGGGGTGTAACCAAAAAAAGTCCAAGGCAATAATGGTTCCTTTCAGCCTTTTCAGGAAAAACTATCCACTGTCAATCATACTTGACTCAAAACAGATTCCTTGATCCAACAACACATGACAGTCCCCCAAAAACCAAAATTACATCATTAATGCTTCCAGAAAACAACAGTCTAAAAAAACAAAGATTTGCAAAACAGTCTCGAACCTGAATCTATAGAGATCTATATACATCTGCACCTACACTTCTGTTCTTCCAAACATTATTTTAACTAACATGAATTTTGATTTTGATTTTAAACTCAAATTAATTGCAAATCCATAACTTGGCAATTACGTGAACGCAAGGATCGTTGAGTTGTGACTGCTAAAAAAGTACAATAACTTAGACATTCACCAGAAAAGGGAATTAATATAAATGACCTTAAAATCGAACTTAAGACGAATCCAGTTTATTTCCACATCAAAAGAGAGCAGCGTGCAAAGATAAATGGACGATATTAAAGCATTTCTTAACGTGAAATTACAATCATGATGGAGCTATAACGCTAGACGAACGCTAAGCGGAAAAACAAAATTGTAAATTATTACTCACAAATTAGTTTGCGAAGTCATCTTTTGCACACGATCCGACTTAGTCTCGTCACTCTCGCCTTTATATGAACTTCATGCAGTCGCTCCTTTCGGTTTAAATCCACAACAACACCTTTAGGAAGTGTTTTCTCAAGACCATTGGAACGAAAAAAAAGTCATTTTTGATATTTTATTGTGGAAAAAACAACGTAAACGTAGTCCACATCTCAAGCTTAACAAACCATGGGCAGCTTTAACAAACGAGAAAAACAGAGTCCGGTTCATCTAGCACTAGCAGCGAACATTTACACGAGAAGGAACCAGATAAGGGACAATATCTTTTGGATAACAACCGCCGATCTCTCTAAACTTCGTACAGAGGTAAACTAGAAATGTCGAAGGCGCAACTCAACTGATTATTAAAATTTAAACAAATGTACGAGCGGCCTGGTGAGAGGTTAAAGTACGTGGGGAAATCTCATTTGTCGTCCGCCATTTTGAAACATTGATGGCGGGAAATAAGTGAGCATGCGCAGTGGTTTTTGAGACCTGTCGGCTGAAAGCCAGTACCCTTCAGTTTGTGGTCAGCAGTCTCTTTCGCGGGCTTGTCATTCGAGTCTAACGATTTTCAGTTGCTTTACTCCTTTAATATGCTGATCCAAAGCAAGGAATACGGATAATAACTCAGCTTAAGAAGGTAAGCCTTAACTAAAAGCAGGTAATATTTGATTTTATGTCTGATTGTCGCATAAAATTACGATTTAGCATTCGACCTTTTGGAACCTTCATCAACAATTTGTCAGGCAAGGACATTCGATTCGCCTACACTGAAGTCGATTTACCAACACACGTAAAGTCGATTCGCCTACATAAGTAACGTCGATTCGCCTACACACTGACAAATGAATAAATAAATAACCGATGCAAGTGTTGCCTGATTGTTTGCCCGCGAGGCAAATCAATAACCGATACAAGCCTTGTTGGATTGTTTACCGGCGAGGGAAAATTTTGGTAGGGGAGCTGCGAGGAGAATGGTGAGGAGACCCGTTTTTGTGTTCGAATGCTTACCTTATGCCTTCTTCAATAATTCTTGAAATAGTCAAAAGCTTATAAATTTGTAACAATCATGTAATTTCTATCAATACAGCTTGCGAATCCTTTTTGTTCTGTCTATTCACTTATTTGTTTACTATTTATTTAAGTTTTATTTTAGTTGCTGCTCTTGCTCTGTAAACTTTGTTAATAATGTCAATTTGTAAACACCAAAATTTATTTGCATTTAGCGTGTGCTTTACAGATTCTGTTGGTGATGCTATTAAGCACGGGCTAGGGTTGTAGCAAATACTATCGATCATTTGACCAAAAATTTGTGACTGGTTCTTTCAATGGAAATGAAATGTTTTCTAAGGAACCCCGTGTTAGGATTTCGTGAAAATTTGACGAAACAGTAGTTCTCTAAAAGTGTAACTCGCCTACAAACAAGAACTGAACATTCTTAGCGCACTAAAACAATATATAATCAAACTCCATTGCATAATTGTGGCGCACGGCTAATTTGCAAATTGAAAAAGTACCCATACCTGTTTGTCCCTGTTTGTTCATTGTCTATCTCAAATGACGCCAGAATGTCGAAGGCGTCCATATCGTCATAGCTGAGTCTTGTACTTTCAGCAATTGGGGTTGAACTGGCGCTGCAAGACAGGCATCGCCAAATAACCTCTAGACCTGATCTCACTACCTCTCTTTACTGTTCCCTTGTAATGCCAGTCTAGAATCGCCGATGTTGCCATCTGTCGCAACCATCACATAGGAGTGCTTCTTGTCTTGAGGTTACTTCTTCAGCGCAAAATAAACAATAATAGCTGTTCATATCCAATAAGAGCCGTCGCGATCAAGACTATTCTGAGAAGGTTAGTGGAATGGATTGAACAAAAATCACAGCGCTTTTATACCGCAACGCCCGATCAAGACGGATTGAAATCGCAGCTTCGTGATTGGAAGATATTGTTGGTGTTAACTTTAATTAAAGTCTTGAAACAATGTCCTATTGAAAGTGAAAAAATCTCACCTCCTTCGGTAAGTGCTGTGCAAGCGACCATAAAGTCTCGAAACAATGTCCTATTGAAATGAAAAAAATCTCACCTGCTTCGGTAAGTGCTGCGCAAGCGTTTGTAATGAGCGCTTACTGTGTTTATCCGAGTAAATGTAATCAGTAATCACAGTGTGTTTGGTTAAGTGAAGTGTAGTCACTTAATATTTTGATAGCTGTGCAAGTGCTTACTGTCAGTGGCTTTTGTCCCTATCACTGTCCACTCCGGAGTTGAACATGAATGTTTTGTGTTACACGTGAGCTTTTATCAATGAGTTCGCAAAACAATATGTAGGTGAATCGACTTTACTAGTGTAGGCGAATCCACTTTAAGTGTGTAGGGGAATCGACGCTGTAGGCGAAACGACCGGTTTCCACTCGAGATAGTTATGCGTCATATGGTGTTTCTTGTTTGATCTCATCGATTTGCATCGAATTCATGCTTGTTATCTATATTTATTTATTTTGTTGCGCTTCAAATAGTTTTTAACTGTAACTGTCGCCGCGATTGCTTAGGGTGAAAGTGTGAGGTAAGCGCTTGCTGTTGTGGTGGATCCTTTGGGAAAGTTTGTTTTGTTGGTAGTGCTCTTTTAACCTTCGGCACCATGAATAGCTTAAACCATAGAGTTGTGAAAACATACCTTTGCAGATCAGAAGGTTCTGGTATAGAAAGCTCTATCTAACATGTAACCACAAGTGGCCCTGTATTCTATTGTTTAGCCCCACCTTCCACACCACGAGAGCACCCGCATCCATATCGTATAAACCTTTCTACATTGGCCATTACGTCTTCATTTTCGAGCACATCTTGATCGCATTCCGCCATGATAACAGTATGAGTTGAACTGGCCCGGGTTGCTCGAAGCATGGTTAGCACTAACCAGTGTTAAATACCATGGAAACCTATAGGATTTGATACCTCTTTAACCAACGGTTAGCACTAACCAGGCTTCGAGCAACAGGCCCCAGATTGTTGCGTTACCTCTCACGTGATTTTTCTCTTTTGTGCTATGCAAATTTAGCAAGGAATGTGGGAACCCATGCATTAATAATGCAAATGTAATATTTTGATCCTTGCGTTTTTCCCAAGTGATCTCTCCAGAGATGGTGAAAAGAAATTAATTATAATCTTTTTTGCAGATGAAAAATTAATATTTCTCACTGTTACAGTGAAGTCCTTGGTTCATTTGCACACCACTTTGCAATTTTTTTGACGCAATGTTGGTGTTTTGATTGGCAGTTTGCTCCGAGGAAACTTGAATACTCCGGATATTTTGTGGACTTACTTTTCACATGACTAGTGTTGTTGGTGACGTCATCCTCGGAAGTAAGCAGGAAATTCGAAGGTTTCCGAGCGGCCCCACTCCTTCTGTTCCTTAGGAGGCTGGTCCAGACGGGGGACAAGTTGTAGTGGCCTCGGTCCTTGTCGAGTGAAGGGCATAGAGTTCGAATGTGGATGGCTTCTTTCACACCTCTTTCAAACCACCTCGGTTCAACCTCTAAAATCTCTGCGTTAGCAATATCGATGGAATGTCCCGGTTCAGTAGTGTGTACGTGCCTGGACACCTCAGAAGTAGAGGAGCTGGGCATCTGTGCTCCATGAATCGGGCCTTGAACGACCGTTCTGTCTCTCCTACATAAGATGGCGGACAATCCTTACATGGAATGTGGTAAACTGGACCCGTGACTTGGAGTTTGTCCAGTTTCTCCTTAAGCCTGACCAGTAGTTGCCGTAAGGTATAAGATGGTTTGAGGTAGGCTGGGATGTTGTAGCCTTTCAGGATTCTTCTCTGTTCTTCAGAGAACCCACGGATATACGGCATGAAGACCGGGTATTTCTTCTTGCTGGTGCCAGATGATGGTAGTGTCGCGGCTTGACTTGAAGGCTGTTGTTCCTCAGCGGGCTGTTTAGGGTCTTTCAGAAGCCAACTAGGGTAACCATTGTAGCTCAGAGCAGTCCTAACATGATCAATCTCCCCCTCTCTGTCCTTGGGGTCACTGAAGATGGATTCCGTGCGATGGGCCAGGGTCCTTACCACTCCCCTCTTATGTTCCAAGGGGTGGTTACTCTCAAAGTTGAGGTACTGGTCTGTGTGCGTGGCCTTTCTGTAGACTCTCATCTTTATGGTACCATCCTCATTGATCACGGACCACGTGTCCAGGAACACAAGGGCTCTCTCTGTGTTGTTGTCTTCGGAGTGGGTCTCAACTTCTCCCTCGGTGGTCCACTTGATGTGATCATCTATGCTGTTGAGATGGTCTGTGAACTCTTGGGCGTAGGCCTTCTTTAGTTTTGTATGGAAATCGTCAATGTACCGCCACCACCAGGTAGGGGGTGCGCGGCCGTCGTTATGGCCTTCTGTTCAAAGTCCTCCATGTACAGATTACACACAATGGGGGGAACCCATTGCAGCTCCATGGATTTGTTGGTAGAATTGACCTTGGTACAGGAAGTATGTACAGTTCAAAGACAAACCGAGTAGAATCACAACATCCTTGGGGGCCATAGGGGTCCTATCCTTCAAGGTGTCGTCCTCCTCGAGCTTCTTGTGCATCAGTACAGGGGCTTTGTCAACGGGAACGCTGGTGAAAAGGACTGAGACATCATGAGACCTGAGTTCTTCGTCTGGGGCGACGTGTCAGGTCTTATGATGTCTCAGTCCTTTTCACCAGCGTTGCCGTTGACAAAGCCCCTGTACTGATCCACAAGAAGCTCGAGGAGGACGACACCTTGAAGGATAGAACCCCTATGGCCCCCAAGGATGTTGTGACTCTACTCGGTTTGTGTTTGAACTGTACATACTTCCTGTATCAAGGTCAGTTCTACCAACAGATCCATGGAGCTACAATGGGGTCCCCAGTTTCCCCCATTGTGTGTAATCTGTACATGGAGGACTTTGAACAGAAGGCCATAACGACGGCCGAGCACCCCCTACCTGGTGGCGGCGGTACATTGACGACACCCATACGAAACTAAAGAAGGCCTATGCCCAAGTGTTCACAGACCATCTCAACAGCATAGATGATGACATCAAGTGGACCACCCAGGGAGAAGTTGAGACCCACTCAGAACACAACAACACAGAGAGAGCCCTTGGGTTTCCTGGACATGTGGTCCATGATCAATGGGGATTGTACCATAAAGATGAGAGTGTACAGAAAGGCCACGCACACAGACCAGTACCTCAACTTTGAGAGTAACCACCCCTTGGAACATAAGAGGGGAGTCTTATGTTCCAGGGGGTGGTTACTTTCAAAGTTGAGGTACTGGTCTGTGTGCGTGGCCTCTTTGTAGACTCTTATCTTTATAGTACCATCCTCATTGATCACGGACCACGTGTCCAGGAACACAACGGCTCTCTCTGTGTTGTTGTCTTCGGAGTGGGTCTCCACTTCTCCCTGGGTGGTCCACTTGATGTCATCGTCTATGCTGTTGAGATGGTCTGTAAACTCTTGGGCGTGGGCCTTCTTTAGTTTCGTATGGGTGTCGTCAATGTACCGTCACCACCAGGTAGGGGGTGCGCGGCCGTCGTTATGGCCTTCTGTTCAAAGTCCTCCATGTACAGATTACACACAATGGGGGGAACCCAGTGCAGCTCCATGGATTTGTTGGTAGAATTGACCTTGGTACAGGAAGTATGTACAGTTCAAACACAAACCGAGTAGAGTGACAACATCCTTGGGGGCCATTGGGGTCCTATCCTTTAAGGTGTCGTCCTCCTCGAGCTTCTTGTGGATCAGTACAGGGGCTTTGTCAATGGGAACGCTGGTGAAAAGGACTGAGACATCATGAGACCTGAGTTCTTCGTCTGGGGCGACGTGTCAGGTCTTATGATGTCTCAGTCCTTTTTACCAGCGTTCCCGTTGACAAAGCGCCTGTACTGATCCACAAGAAGCTCGAGGAGGACGACACCTTGAAGGATAGGACCCCTATGGCCCCCAAGGATGTTGTGACTGTACTCAGTTTGTGTTTGAACTGTACATACTTCCTGTACCAAGGTCAGTTCTACCAACAGATCCATGGAGCTACAATGGGGTCCCCAGTTTCCTCCATTGTGTGTAATCTGTACATGGAGGACTTTGAACAGAAGGCCATAACGACGGCCGTGCACCCTCTATCTGGTGGCGGCGGTACATTGACGACACCCATACGAAACTAAAGAAGGCCTATGCCCAAGAGTTCACAGACCATCTCAACAGCATAGATGATGACATCAAGTGGACCACCGAGGGAGAAGTTGAGACCCACTCAGAACACAACAACACAGAGAGAGCCCTTGGGTTTCCTGGACATGTGGTCCGTGATCAATGGGGATTGTACCATAAAGATGAGAGTCTACAGAAAGGCCACGCACACAGACCAGTACCTCAACTTTGAGAGTAACCACCCCTTGGAACATAAGAGGGGAGTCTTATGTTCCAAATGGTGGTTACTCTCAAAGTTGAGGTACTGGTCTGTGTGGGTTGCCTTTTTGTAGACTCTCATCTTTATAGTACCATCCTCATTGATCACGGACCACGTGTCCAGGAACACAAGGGCTCTCTCTGCGTTGTTGTCTTCGGAGTGGGTCTCAACTTCTCCCTCGGTGGTCCACTTGATGTCATCGTCTATGCTGTTGAGATGGTCTGTGAACTCTTGGGCGTGGGCCTTCTTTAGTTTCGTATGGGTGTCGTCAATGTACCGCCACCACCAGGTAGGGGGTGTGCGGCCGTCGTTATGGCCTTCTGTTCAAAGTCCTCCATGTACAGATTACACACAATGGGGGGAACCCATTGCAGCTCCATGGATCTGTTGGTAGAACTGACCTTGGTACAGGAAGTATGTACAGTTCAAACACAAACCGGGTAGAGTCACAACATCCTTGGGGGCCATAGGGGTCCCATCCTTCAAGGTGTCGTCCTCCTCGAGCTTCTTGTGGATCAGTACAGGGGCTTTGTCTACGGGAACGCTCGTGAAAAGGACTGAGACATCATGAGACCTGAGTTCTTCGTCTGGGGCGACGTGTCAGTTCTTATGATGTCTCAGTCCTTTTCACCAGCGTTCCCATTGACAAAGCCCTTCAACTGATCCAGAAGAAGCTCAAAGAGGACGACACCTTGAAGGATAGGACCCCTATGGCCCCCAAGGATGTTGTGACTCTACTCGGTTTGTGTTTGAACTGTACATACTTCCTGTACCAAGGTCAGTTCTACCAACAGATCCATGGAGCTACAATGGGGTCCCCAGTTTCCCCCATTGTGTATAATCTGTACATGGAGGACTTTGAACAGAAGGCCATAACGATGGCCGCGCACCCCCTACCTGGTGGCGGCGGTACATTGACGACACCCATATGAAACTAAAGAAGGCCTACGCCCAAGAGTTCACAGACCATCTCAACAGCATAGATGATGACATCAAGTGGACCACCGAGGGAGAAGTTGAGACCCACTCAGAACACAACAACACAGAGAGAGCCCTTGGGTTTCCTGGACATGTGGTCCGTGATCAATGGGGATGGTACCATAAAGATGAGAGTCTACAGAAAGGCCACGCACACAGACCAGTACCTCAACTTTGAGAGTAACCACCCCTTGGAACATAAGAGGGGAGTGGTTAGGACCTTGGCGCATCGCACGGAATCCATCTTCAGTGACTCCAAGGACAGAGAGGG
Source organism: Montipora capricornis (assembly GCF_036669925.1). Classification (NCBI taxonomy): domain Eukaryota; kingdom Metazoa; phylum Cnidaria; class Anthozoa; order Scleractinia; family Acroporidae; genus Montipora; species Montipora capricornis. The sequence continues at coordinate 90,653 of NW_027180180.1, read as the reverse complement.
GGAGATTGATCATGTTAGGACTGCTCTGAGCTACAATGGTTACCCTAGTTGGCTCTGAAAGACCCTAAACAGCCCGATAAGGAACAACAGCCTTCAAGTCAAGCCACCACACTACCATCATCCGGCACCAGCAAGAAGAAATACCCGGCCATATATCCATGGGTTCTCTGAAGAACTGGGAAGAATCCTGAAAGGCTACAACATCCCAGCCTACTTCAAACCATCTAATACCTTACAGCAACTACTGGTCAGGCTTAAGGACAAACTGGACAAACTCCAAGTACAAACTCCAAGTCACAGGTCCAGTTTACCACATTCCATGTGAGGAGTGTCCGGCATCTTACGTAGGAGAGACAGAACGGTCGTTCAAGGCCCGATTCATGGAGCACAGATCCCCCAACACCTCTATTTTCGAGGTCTCCAGGCACATACACACTACTGAACCGGGGCATTCCATCGATATTGCTAACGCCGAGATTTTGGAGGTTGAACCTAGGTGGTTTGAAAGAGGTGTGAAGGAAGCGATCCACATTCCGACTCTATGCACTTCACTCAACAAGTATGAAGTCCGCTACTACTTGTCCCCCATCTGGACCAACCTCCCCAGGAAGAGAGGGAGGGGGCCGCTCGGAAACCTTCGAATTTCCCGCCTACTTCCGAGGATGACGTCACCAACAACACCAGTCATGTGGAGCTCAGGAGAGCTCGAAAGCTTATCAAAAGTAAGTCCACAAAATATCCGGAGTATTCAAGTTTATGCTTCGCCTGCTATCATATTCCCAGATAGATGAATCTTCACAGTACTATGCATGTTGTAAAACTTTTTATGAACTTGACGTTTCGTATGCCCCAACATAAATCTTCAGATGTAACGGTTACGTAAAAAACAATTGAATTTAGGCATGAAGACTAATACCAAATAAGGAAAGTAAGGACAATGAAAATAAACAGACCTAGTTAAATGGAGCGTGTAAGGTCTCCACCGGGAATGGGAATCGTATGACTTGCAAAAGGCATGAAATTTGTTATGTTGTTTTTTGGTCTTTTTTCGAAAACAGTAAAAGTAACAAGTGATGTTAGAAGGGTTAGATGACTGAAAGATTTAGTACTGTGATTGAACTATCCCTGTATTGAAAATATGCTATCGTTTTCATTTGGTCTTGTTTACTCAATTTCCTGCAAGAAATATTACTTACAGTGAGTGCTTGAAATTCAGAAACATACACGTAACAAATACCATGGTGAAATGGTGGCTTGTTGCAAATAGAAGTTTTCTAATAAGTTGACTTTGTTAATATTTGCGAGGCGTTCCTGACAGAATAAATTCTTACAGGGACAGGTGAAGCTTTTTATTTGTGAATATGAACAAAAAGCCGATGTCTTGCAATCATTTTGACACTGATGTATCCTTTGTTTCGCGAGTAAACATACAAGTCAACTTAACTCATAGACACTCTTATTCTTCGGCCATTTCAACTTGAGTAAAAATAACAATCAAACTGCGGGTATAAGCATAGCGAGATAACGCATGTTGTAAAACTTTTTATGAACTTGACGTTTCGTATGCTCCAACATACATCTTTAGAAGTAACGGTTACCTAAAGTACAATTGAATTTTAAGCATGAAGACTAATACCAAATAAGGAAAGTAAATACATTGAAAATAAACAGACCTACTGTTGTCCCAGACATAATTGTTGCTGGGGTCACAAGGGGGCACAGTTAATGTAGGCCGTTGTGACATTCTAATGAAGGGGAGGAATTAAGCAATGTATATAAAGAAACCCTTAATGTTAACAATATCCAGTTCGCAAAAAGTGTATTCAGCGCAAGCTTTAAAAATACTGCCATAGAATAGAGAGTTTGCGGCATGGTCTTTAAATTTCCCATTGATAGTGTCACAAGAGCTCGTGTGTACTATCTGTGTACAATTCAGGGTTTCTCCATACGGAAAGTTGCCGAAATGTGCCACATTTCAAGGGGAAGCGTGTGGAGAATAAAGAAAGAAGGCATTCTTGCCATGAGAGCATGTTACAAACAACAAGGATAAAGGGGAAGACCGTTCAAATTAAGTTTGAGAGACGGAAGGCGGCTTCTGAGAGCCATGAAAAGACTTCGAGAGAAAGAGAGCAACTTTTCCTGTGAAAGAATTATGCAAGAAGCTGGAATTTCTTCCAAAAAGGTATCAGTGAGAACAGTGTCCCGTTTCTTAAATTCTCAAGGGTATTTTTATCTACAAGCGCGTAAAAAAGGTGTCTTGACGGTCCTCGATATGAAGAAAAGGCTGAGGTTTGCGCAACAAATGAAAAAGATCACGGTTCTGATATCTGGACTAAACGTGTGGCTTTCTATCTTGATTGTGTGTCATATGCGTATAAGAGAAATCCCTTAGACCAGGCTTTGGCTCCGAAGGAACGAATTTGGCGAAAACGAGGCGAAGGCCTTACAACTGGTTGTTTGGCCAAAGGCAAAAAAGAAGGAACAGGTGGAAAATATGTGAGACTTGTAGAAGCTATCTCCGACAATAAAGGTGTAATTCTTTGTCATCCGTATGAAAAAATGACGGGTTGCTTTTTTGCCAACTTCATCGATGAACGTTTTCCGACGATGTTTACGCTGTCAGATAAGGGGAACGAGAACTTATTTGTTCAAGACAATTGTCCATGTCAAGATTCCGCTTTGGCAAAAGCTGCCATGAGGAAAACCCGTGCAAATTTACTCAAGTTCCCTGTGAGATGTGCTGACGTTCTTTGCCACGAAAACCTGTTTCCTATAGTTTCTCGTAAACTACAGAAACAAGTTATTGAGCAACAAATTACCAGAGAATCATATCCTGCGTTTAAGACCCGAGTTATTAACACCTTTTATTCCGTACCAATCGATACTGTCAATAAGCTCATATCATCCATGCCTAAGCGTATTCTCCATCATAAATGTAGTACGACGTATCTGTGCAATAAACGCCGCCCCTCTTTTGGGAATAGTAACAACCTACAACCACCTTCTACTATAGCGCGTGTTATTTGTTTTCAATTAACCCAGAGATCTTTGTTTACCATGTGAAAAACTGTTCAGGTATCACGCAATCGCTACTTCAACCCAAACGTGACCGCTGATATCTTTATCGTTTTGTCTATGAAATGTTAATGTTACACTCTTTAAGAAAATAAGGGAACACTTATTTCGTGTAATGATTTCTTCTTCAGATTAAAATCGTTCATTACTCCCAGCATTTAATGTCGCTCTGATACGTGTACGCACACAAGTATGATACGATTTCCCGCCAATACAGCTACCGAGTACTCACATACCAAGAATTCCTCTTTTACACAGTCCCAGACATAATTGTTGGGACACTTATGCCTCTTCCTTCCCTCTCAATGTTGCTGTGAAAGATTCGGTGACTCAACTGCGATAAACAACATTGAGAGGGGCAGGGGACGCACGAGAAGGGAATAGAGGACGTTCGCATGAAGTGTCCCAACTAATTATGTCTGAGACTGTAGTTAAATGGAGCGTGTAATGTCTCCACCGGGAATGGGAATAGGTGAGGTTTTCCATTGTTGCGAGTGGAAGGTGTTGTAATGGTGGGTGGAAGGTCGATGATATAAAGTATGACATGGTAAACGTAATTAAAATAAAACCTATAATTACCTGGCAAGTCACGTATCTCTCAACTATTGTATAGTTCCTGGTAAATATCCGTCCTCTTTGAAAACGGAGCGTGTAATCTCTCCACTGGGAACGGGGATGAGATGACCGAAAAACAAGCAAACTCAGAACTTGTGCTGTATTTATTTAGACAGTCAATTTGTTGGCTGTGCGGACCGAGCGATCGCACGGCAAGAAGGCGGAAGTTTGAATTACGAAGGGAAACTTTAAAATGTATTTTGATTTGCGAAGTCAGGCTGTTAGAATCAGCTATGAAGCATACACGCCAATATTCAAGAAACGAAATTTTAATACATTTACATGTCGTATTTTTGACATTTGCTGTGTGTAAATGCATGCTATTTTGAATTCTGGTCCTGCGATTGTTTTTGCGTTTTTAATAACGCAATTGGTGAAAAATAATACCCTCCCAGTAATACAGTATAGACTGACTTAGTTTTCTGCCGATTTTAGGCTGAAAATATTCTTGTATTATTCTTAAATTATAGCTCATGACATTTCCGTTTTAGAATTTATTGTTAGGTATTTATTGTTTGGTATCTAGATCTGTATCGCGTTACACGTTCTCCATCTCATCGCTGTAGTTTGTTCGTTTTGTTGGCTAGTTTCGCCATTCAGGGAAAGGAATAATTTTATACGGTTAAGTTAAAAAACAAAATTGTACATGTATTGTATTTACTGTTGTTTCTACACATAAAATTATATCTATCCTTTTCAAAATCTCAGCCTCGGCTTTATTCTTAAAATATTCTTAAAATTCCTGGTTCCTGGGTGTTCTTAAACTCGCGAAAGTAACAAATTTAAAACACGTCTTCCTCTGGTTAAACAGAAAAATTGAGCATATTGCGTCGTTTTTCGATGGTGAAATTGTATGCTGCGTAGAATTAAGTGTTCAAAATTAATTACAGCTTGGCGAATGTTTCAAACCGCCACTCGGTTCATTTATCAATTCCGGAAAGATATTTCCTTTTTTGCGGGCAGACTAACTTTCTATGAACCAAAACATTGATTAATCCTGTAATAAGCCGTTAAAGCAAAATTATTTCGGTCTTATTCTCAGATCAGATCAAATGGGCGGTTTAAAAAGGTAAACATTGGTATTATTCTAAAATAGATCGGCGACGCGCTCATTCACCGGCGGTGAGCGGTGAAAGGAAAATGAAATGGAACATCATCGTGGTATATCATTACTTTTACTTGTAATTTATAACATATTCGCCTTAGCAGCTGTGATTTATCACCCGACTCGCAGCCTTTTCATTTTAGGAATGATTTCACCCAGTGAAACGGTCCTCGAAATGAGACAAACGCAAACATGCGGTGTGCATCCAAACACGCGGTGATATTCAGACGATGACCACAGCAAAACAGGTCCAGTCAATTTTTAACTATTCAAGTAAAGTGGACACTTGTTGTGAAAATGTTGAAATGCAAAACTGAATAAATTCTTCGGAAACCAGTAGTGCTTTTAGACATGCAACATTGTTCTTCGTGAAAAAGCCGCTACAAATTGATGTACAACTTTAATACTCTGCCCTCTTTCACACGAAACTCTGGGTGTAAAGTTTTACACGCACTGTGAAGAATCTGCGTGTAATTTTTTTACTCACAACTTCGTGTATTTTTTTACTCGCGCGTAACGCGCGCGTAATTTGCGAGTAAAATGCGCGCAATATGGCGGACTTACACGCATGATACGCGCGTGTAATACTGCTATTCCTGCGGCCAGTACTGTATCCCTGTATTGAAAATATGCTATCGTTTTCATTTGGTCTTGTTTACTCAAGATTCTGCAAGAAAGATTGCTTACTGCTTGAAATTCAGAAACATACACGTAACAAATACAATGGTAAAATGCTAGCTTGTTGGAAATAGAAGTTTTCTAATAAGTTGACTTTCTTAGTATTCTCGAGGCGTTCCCGAGATAATAAATTCTTACAGGTACAGGTGAAGCTTTTTATTTGTGAATATGAAGGTTTGTTATAGGTGCTTTGAAAACAAAAGTACTGTTTTGTGCATTAAATATTTTTTTTGACTCTTCGTCTGGGTTGTGTGCACTCTCTTTTGAGGTGGCCAACCAGCCCACAGTTAAACACCTCTTTGGTCTTCTTCCCTGATTTACATTCTCTCGGTGTCTTTGCTGTGGGTTGGCTGGCGTTTCTCTAGGATGTCCATGCCTTGGGTCATCATTTCTCTCATGATGGCGATGACTTTGAATATGCGAACGATTTCTGCTCTCTTTGCGAGAGCTGTAACTTCTTGAATCTGTCTTGCGTTCTGTCGATCTATGCTGTCGTCGTCGGTCTGTGTGTTCAGAGTTTCTTGTTCGTTTGCGTGATAATGGTTGTCGTGAAGTGGACCATGAAGATGATGACTATAAAGATGATAGTGGGCGAGGTTTTCCTTTGTTGCGAGTGGAAGGTGTTGTAATGGTGGGTGGAAGGTCGATGATATGAAGTATGACATGGGAAACGTAATTAAAATAAAACCTATGATTACCTTGGAAGTCTCGTATCTCTCGACCATTGTATAGTTCCCGGTAAATATCCGTCCTCTTTGAAAACGGAGCGTGTAATCTCTCCACCGGGAATGGGAATGATATGACTTGCAAAAGGGATGAAATTTGGTTTGTTGTTTTTTGGTATTTTTTCGAAAACAGTAAAAGTAACAAGTGATGTTAGAAGGGTTAGATGACTGAAAGATTTAGTACTGTGATTGAACTATCCCTGTATTGAAAATATGCTATCGTTTTCATTTGGTCTTGTTTACTCAATTTCCTGCAAGAAATATTACTTACAGTGAGTGCTTGAAATTCAGAAACATACGCGTAACAAATACCATGGTGAAATGGTGGCTTGTTGCAAATAGAAGTTTTCTAATAAGTTGACTTTGTTAATATTTGCGAGGCGTTCCTGACAGAATAAATTCTTACAGGGACAGGTGAAGCTTTTTATTTGTGAATATGAACAAAAAGCCGATGTCTTGCAATCATTTTGACACTGATGTATCCTTTGTTTCGCGAGTAAACATACAAGTCAACTTAACTCATAGACACTCTTATTCTTCGGCCATTTCAACTTGAGTAAAAATAACAATCAAACTGCGGGTATAAGCATAGCGAGATAACGCATGTTGTAAAACTTTTTATGAACTTGACGTTTCGTATGCTCCAACATACATCTTTAGAAGTAACGGTTACCTAAAGTACAATTGAATTTTAAGCATGAAGACTAATACCAAATAAGGAAAGTAAATACATTGAAAATAAACAGACCTACTGTTGTCCCAGACATAATTGTTGCTGGGGTCACAAGGGGGCACAGTTAATGTAGGCCGTTGTGACATTCTAATGAAGGGGAGGAATTAAGCAATGTATATAAAGAAACCCTTAATGTTAACAATATCCAGTTCGCAAAAAGTGTATTCAGCGCAAGCTTTAAAAATACTGCCATAGAATAGAGAGTTTGCGGCATGGTCTTTAAATTTCCCATTGATAGTGTCACAAGAGCTCGTGTGTACTTTCTGTGTACAATTCAGGGTTTCTCCATACGGAAAGTTGCCGAAATGTGCCACATTTCAAGGGGAAGCGTGTGGAGAATAAAGAAAGAAGGCATTCTTGCCATGAGAGCATGTTACAAACAACAAGGATAAAGGGGAAGACCGTTCAAATTAAGTTTGAGAGACGGAAGGCGGCTTCTGAGAGCCATGAAAAGACTTCGAGAGAAAGAGAGCAACTTTTCCTGTGAAAGAATTATGCAAGAAGCTGGAATTTCTTCCAAAAAGGTATCAGTGAGAACAGTGTCCCGTTTCTTAAATTCTCAAGGGTATTTTTATCTACAAGCGCGTAAAAAAGGTGTCTTGACGGTCCTCGATATGAAGAAAAGGCTGAGGTTTGCGCAACAAATGAAAAAAGATCACGGTTCTGATATCTGGACTAAACGTGTGGCTTTCTATCTTGATTGTGTGTCATATGCGTATAAGAGAAATCCCTTAGACCAGGCTTTGGCTCCGAAGGAACGAATTTGGCGAAAACGAGGCGAAGGCCTTACAACTGGTTGTTTGGCCAAAGGCAAAAAAGAAGGAACAGGTGGAAAATATGTGAGACTTGTAGAAGCTATCTCCGACAATAAAGGTGTAATTCTTTGTCATCCGTATGAAAAAATGACGGGTTGCTTTTTTGCCAACTTCATCGATGAACGTTTTCCGACGATGTTTACGCTGTCAGATAAGGGGAACGAGAACTTATTTGTTCAAGACAATTGTCCATGTCAAGATTCCGCTTTGGCAAAAGCTGCCATGAGGAAAACCCGTGCAAATTTACTCAAGTTCCCTGTGAGATGTGCTGACGTTCTTTGCCACGAAAACCTGTTTCCTATAGTTTCTCGTAAACTACAGAAACAAGTTATTGAGCAACAAATTACCAGAGAATCATATCCTGCGTTTAAGACCCGAGTTATTAACACCTTTTATTCCGTACCAATCGATACTGTCAATAAGCTCATATCATCCATGCCTAAGCGTATTCTCCATCATAAATGTAGTACGACGTATCTGTGCAATAAACGCCGCCCCTCTTTTGGGAATAGTAACAACCTACAACCACCTTCTACTATAGCGCGTGTTATTTGTTTTCAATTAACCCAGAGATCTTTGTTTACCATGTGAAAAACTGTTCAGGTATCACGCAATCGCTACTTCAACCCAAACGTGACCGCTGATATCTTTATCGTTTTGTCTATGAAATGTTAATGTTACACTCTTTAAGAAAATAAGGGAACACTTATTTCGTGTAATGATTTCTTCTTCAGATTAAAATCGTTCATTACTCCCAGCATTTAATGTCGCTCTGATACGTGTACGCACACAAGTATGATACGATTTCCCGCCAATACAGCTACCGAGTACTCACATACCAAGAATTCCTCTTTTACACAGTCCCAGACATAATTGTTGGGACACTTATGCCTCTTCCTTCCCTCTCAATGTTGCTGTGAAAGATTCGGTGACTCAACTGCGATAAACAACATTGAGAGGGGCAGGGGACGCACGAGAAGGGAATAGAGGACGTTCGCATGAAGTGTCCCAACTAATTATGTCTGAGACTGTAGTTAAATGGAGCGTGTAATGTCTCCACCGGGAATGGGAATAGGTGAGGTTTTCCATTGTTGCGAGTGGAAGGTGTTGTAATGGTGGGTGGAAGGTCGATGATATAAAGTATGACATGGTAAACGTAATTAAAATAAAACCTATAATTACCTGGCAAGTCACGTATCTCTCAACTATTGTATAGTTCCGGTAAATATCCGTCCTCTTTGAAAACGGAGCGTGTAATCTCTCCACTGGGAACGGGGATGAGATGACCGAAAAACAAGCAAACTCAGAACTTGTGCTGTATTTATTTAGACAGTCAATTTGTTGGCTGTGCGGACCGAGCGATCGCACGGCAAGAAGGCGGAAGTTTGAATTACGAAGGGAAACTTTAAAATGTATTTTGATTTGCGAAGTCAGGCTGTTAGAATCAGCTATGAAGCATACACGCCAATATTCAAGAAACGAAATTTTAATACATTTACATGTCGTATTTTTGACATTTGCTGTGTGTAAATGCATGCTATTTTGAATTCTGGTCCTGCGATTGTTTTTGCGTTTTTAATAACGCAATTGGTGAAAAATAATACCCTCCCAGTAATACAGTATAGACTGACTTAGTTTTCTGCCGATTTTAGGCTGAAAATATTCTTGTATTATTCTTAAATTATAGCTCATGACATTTCCGTTTTAGAATTTATTGTTAGGTATTTATTGTTTGGTATCTAGATCTGTATCGCGTTACACGTTCTCCATCTCATCGCTGTAGTTTGTTCGTTTTGTTGGCTAGTTTCGCCATTCAGGGAAAGGAATAATTTTATACGGTTAAGTTAAAAACAAAATTGTACATGTATTGTATTTACTGATGTTTCTACACATAAAATTATATCTATCCTTTTCAAAATCTCAGCCTCGGCTTTATTCTTAAAATATTCTTAAAATTCCTGGTTCCTGGGTGTTCTTAAACTCGCGAAAGTAACAAATTTAAAACACGTCTTCCTCTGGTTAAACAGAAAATTGAGCATATTGCGTCGTTTTTCGATGGTGAAATTGTATGCTGCGTAGAATTAAGTGTTCAAAATTAATTACAGCTTGGCGAATGTTTCAAACCGCCACTCGGTTCATTTATCAATTCCGGAAAGATATTTCCTTTTTTGCGGGCAGACTAACTTTCTATGAACCAAAACATTGATTAATCCTGTAATAAGCCGTTAAAGCAAAATTATTTCGGTCTTATTCTCAGATCAGATCAAATGGGCGGTTTAAAAAGGTAAACATTGGTATTATTCTAAAATAGATCGGCGACGCGCTCATTCACCGGCGGTGAGCGGTGAAAGGAAAATGAAATGGAACATCATCGTGGTATATCATTACTTTTACTTGTAATTTATAACATATTCGCCTTAGCAGCTGTGATTTATCACCCGACTCGCAGCCTTTTCATTTTAGGAATGATTTCACCCAGTGAAACGGTCCTCGAAATGAGACAAACGCAAACATGCGGTGTGCATCCAAACACGCGGTGATATTCAGACGATGACCACAGCAAAACAGGTCCAGTCAATTTTTAACTATTCAAGTAAAGTGGACACTTGTTGTGAAAATGTTGAAATGCAAAACTGAATAAATTCTTCGGAAACCAGTAGTGCTTTTAGACATGCAACATTGTTCTTCGTGAAAAAGCCGCTACAAATTGATGTACAACTTTAATACTCTGCCCTCTTTCACACGAAACTCTGGGTGTAAAGTTTTACACGCACTGTGAAGAATCTGCGTGTAATTTTTTTACTCACAACTTCGTGTATTTTTTTACTCGCGCGTAACGCGCGCGTAATTTGCGAGTAAAATGCGCGCAATATGGCGGACTTACACGCATGATACGCGCGTGTAATACTGCTATTCCTGCGGCCAGTACTGTATCCCTGTATTGAAAATATGCTATCGTTTTCATTTGGTCTTGTTTACTCAAGATTCTGCAAGAAAGATTGCTTACTGCTTGAAATTCAGAAACATACACGTAACAAATACAATGGTAAAATGCTAGCTTGTTGGAAATAGAAGTTTTCTAATAAGTTGACTTTCTTAGTATTCTCGAGGCGTTCCCGAGATAATAAATTCTTACAGGTACAGGTGAAGCTTTTTATTTGTGAATATGAAGGTTTGTTATAGGTGCTTTGAAAACAAAAGTACTGTTTTGTGCATTAAATATTTTTTTTGACTCTTCGTCTGGGTTGTGTGCACTCTCTTTTGAGGTGGCCAACCAGCCCACAGTTAAACACCTCTTTGGTCTTCTTCCCTGATTTACATTCTCTCGGTGTCTTTGCTGTGGGTTGGCTGGCGTTTCTCTAGGATGTCCATGCCTTGGGTCATCATTTCTCTCATGATGGCGATGACTTTGAATATGCGAACGATTTCTGCTCTCTTTGCGAGAGCTGTAACTTCTTGAATCTGTCTTGCGTTCTGTCGATCTATGCTGTCGTCGTCGGTCTGTGTGTTCAGAGTTTCTTGTTCGTTTGCGTGATAATGGTTGTCGTGAAGTGGACCATGAAGATGATGACTATAAAGATGATAGTGGGCGAGGTTTTCCTTTGTTGCGAGTGGAAGGTGTTGTAATGGTGGGTGGAAGGTCGATGATATGAAGTATGACATGGGAAACGTAATTAAAATAAAACCTATGATTACCTTGGAAGTCTCGTATCTCTCGACCATTGTATAGTTCCCGGTAAATATCCGTCCTCTTTGAAAACGGAGCGTGTAATCTCTCCACCGGGAATGGGAATGATATGACTTGCAAAAGGGATGAAATTTGGTTTGTTGTTTTTTGGTATTTTTTCGAAAAGAGTGAAAGTAACAAGTGATGTTAGAACGGGTAGATGACTGAAAGATTTAGTACTGTCATTGAACTATCCCTGTATTTAAAATATGCTATCGTTTTCATTTGGTCTTGTTTACTCAAGTTTCTCCAAGAAAGATTGCTTACTGCTTAAAATTCAGAAACATACACGTAACAAATACAATGGTGAAATGCTACAATCTCAGACAAAAATAAAGGGGACACTTCACGCTGCGTAGCAGATTACCCCTTCCCCCTATTCAATGTTGCAAAGAGAACGGCGTTTTTCCAGGAGCCCGACAGTTTTTACGCCATCAACATTGTCACGGGGGAGGGGGGTTCAAACAAGCTTTGGTGTCACGATCTTTTTGACCGGGATTGTAGCTTGTTGGAAATAGAAGTTTTCTAATAAGTTGACTTTGTTAATATTTGCGAGGCGTTCCCGAGAGAATAAATTCTTACAGGGACAGGTGAAGCTTTTTATTTGTGAATATGAAGGTTGGTTATAGGTGCTTTGAAAACAAAAGTACTGTTTTGTGCATTTAATATTTTTTTTGACTCTTCGTCTGGGTTGTGTGCACTCTCTTTTGAGGTGGCCAACCGGCCCACAGTTAAACACTTCTTTGGTGTTCTTGCCTGATTTACATTTTGTTGGTGTCTTTGCTGTGGGTTGGCTGGCGTTTCTCTAAGATGTCCATGGCTTGGGTCATCATTTCTCTCCTGATGGCATTGCCTTTGAATATGCAAACGATTTCTGCTCTCTTCGCGTGAGCTGTAACTTCTTGAATCTGTCCTGCGTTCTGTCGATCTATGCTGTGGTTGTCCGTCTGTGTGTTCAGAGTGTCTTGTCCGTTTGCGTGATAATGGTTGTCGCGAAGTGGACCATGAAGATGATGACAATGAACATGATAGTGGGCGAGGTTTTGCTTTGTTGCGAATGGAAGGTGTTGTAATGGTGGGTGAAAGGTCGATGATATGAAGTATGACATGGGAAACGTAAATAAAAGAAATCCTTTAATTACCTGGCAAGTCACATATTTCTCGGCCATTGTATAGTTCCCGAGAAATATCTGTCCTCTTTGAAAACAGGGCGTGCAATGTCTCCACTGGTAATGGAAATGATATGACTTGCAAAAGGGATGAAATTTGTTTTGTTGTTTTTTGGTTTTTTTTCGAAAAGAGTGAAAGTAACAAGTGATGTTAGAACAGTCGGATGACTGAAAGATTTAGTACTGTCATTGAACTATCCCTGTATTGAAAATATGCTATCGTTTTCATTTGGTCTTGTTTACTCTAGGTTCTGCAAGAAATATTGCTTACTGCTTGTAATTCGAAACATACACGTAACAAATACAATGGTGAAATGCTGGCTTGTTGCAAATAGAAGTTTTCTAATAAGTTGACTTTGTTAATATTTGCGAGGCGTTCCCAACAGAATAAAAAATTCTTACAGAGACAGGTGAAGCTTTTTATTTGTGAATATGAAGGTTGGTTATAGGTGCTTTGAAACCAAAAGTACTGTTTTGTGCATTTAATATATTTTTTGACTCTTCGTCTGGG
>NW_027180180.1:57500-62500 GCF_036669925.1 Montipora capricornis | reverse complement strand
TTTTACGATACCTGACTGTCTTTCGGTGTGGTTTGAGTACTAAAATAAACTCTTCAATGAACAGGAAGATTAGTTCCTGTTTTGAATCATAAGACAGGTTAAATGCAAAGTACGTGCCATAACGATTAAGAGTGACATGAAGCAAGTAGTTGGCGTTTTTAATTCTAACAGTATTTTCTTGTCGAGTACAAGAAAGACCTGTTCCAGAATCCCATCGGCCTTCTGTCGAATTTTGCGGGCAATGATCTCTCTCACGCTAAATTATCTCTCTCACGCTAAATTATTTGATGTAAGGCGAGTTCCACAGCCACAATGTGTCACAAAGCACCCCGACTTCAAACCGATACACTGGCCTCTTGCGCTAGTTTCCGATATAACAGACCGTGTGGACAATGAACAAATTAGGCTTGAAAAGCTGTCATTTTTGAACTGAACTCTCTTACGGAAACAAACCAGCCGTTGTCACTTTGGTCGAGTGAGACTGTGTCTGCAAGCTGCGATAGCCAGAAAAACAGAGGGAGAGAGACTAACAGTAGTATGTGATATTCCGATTTTCGTGGTTGCGAATTTTTATTTGAGGTCAGTAAGGTGGAATAGCTGCTAAATTTGCATTAATTTTGTCAAAGTATCACGCGGCTGGTGCATTCTTGAAGTTTTGCGTGACGTTGTCTCAGATCTCGCTGCCCTTCTCAGGGCCAAACGACCTTGGGAAAAAAATTACTTAGGCGTCTCTGTGAGCGAAGTTGGATAACTTTCGACTTGTGCTGAATGAAACTTTTCTTCAATATTCCTTTGGCCGGTGTTCACATAAGAGAACTCGATCGTCTCTGCTTGCATGACTTCAATTAAACAAACGTAGTTGTGTTGACAAGGTCATTCTTTTAGTGTCGGTAGTTCCTTCATTTCAATGGTTTTTCTTTCTGTTTTTGAAACATGCCATTGTGATTTTTAAAAAAGATTCCCTGCAAAGATTTCTCGACGTGGGTGTTCAATAGAATTATTAATTCATTGTGTTACAAGTTGACATGTTAAGCGTGTAAGTGGACGCAAAGCTCATCGCACGCTCTATTATTTTGAGCGTGTGTGAAAAACAAAGGCTTCAAGTTTAATGAGGTAGGCTACTAACACGCAGCTAACGTGTTGAGTCACGCTCCTTTTGTTTCAACGTGCTAACATGCCGTGCGCGTGCGTTCACCTTATTCACTGTTGTCCTGTGGAGGGTCACATTTGTAGAATCCAACATAATAACATTTTAAATAATAGAGAAAGCAGAGTGACTTCAAACAAACTTGAAACTGAAATTAATTTGCCAGAGAGAGTAAATCAATGCAATGTCATATTTTTAGGGAAACTCAACTGGGTTACTTAAGTAGTCATCTGTAATAACGCCAATAAATAGTTTTGCATGGCACTGAAAGAAAATGAATGTCAAATTTCACAAGAATTGTGAAAACACAAGACAACTAATTTTAAAACAACGTTAGACATCCAGGAGCTTACACCATTAATTGCCACGACCAACTCCTACATGGTGACTGCTCTTGGATCTGACAAATCTTGGCAACTTTAGCTGCGAGCCAATGCAACGGCATCCCTACAAATCCATCCAACAAACAATGAGCTTGGGGAATCATGACACAAACAAAGCTACCAATAAAACATGACCTTAAACACTTGTTATTTTTATTTCCTTAATTATGGTATACCCTGCTAGAAGACACGTTTCCTTTTCATTTCTGGTTATCATGTCCATTATCTGTAACTGGATTGGTTTTTGCATTAGCTCCATTGTTTTTTTGGGAACACAAAAAAAAACATGAAGGCTACGTGCATTATCAAATTTTAATTAACAAACAACTTAATACTACCATGCACGCACCTGTTCTCTTTACAATTTGCAATAGCCAGTGGATACACTGACTTGGCACTTTGGGTTGAGGACAAAGGGCCCAGACGTGGCACAATGCCTACCAAGATCTGATTGTAACTGCCCGGAACTAACGGAGGTTGCCAATATTCCAAAGCTCTCAAACAGTCACAGGATCTCTTGGTACAAGATAGAATTTCGAACTCAACGGATTGATTCAAAGTGATTTAATATACGGACAATCAGAAAAATAATCAACCAACCTGTGTACAGTGTTATTGCTATAAATACTGATGGTGGAGTTGACAAATCAAAATCGAACGGTAACAAATAAATCCGTAGTTTGTACAGGATAATGTTCGTAGTCTGGATGATAAAGGTTTACAGATGTAGAAGCCAACTGTAGTTATTCATAAGTTGTAGTTCTCAGATAGATCATAGGTTCGAACTGAAATAGGATATTTAAGACACTAACAATTATTATAGATTCAAACTTTTCTTAGCATAAAATAAGCTTGATACGTGTCACGATACGACAAAAAATAGAAACAACAAAGGCTACACATGCCTTGCAAGAGGCTTAATATGGACGTGTAGCGCATAGTTACATATCCACTTGCATATGGCATATATATAGTGGACGGTTACAACAATATCCTAGAGATTTTAAATCGAAAAGTGTTGCGTCGAAAGCTAAAGAATATACCTAGATATGCGACTTAAATTACTATAGCTGTGATAATAATACGGTAAGAAAACGACGAAAACGAGCATCATTTTGACAAGCATTTGACAAATGCAACACTTGAAAGGTTAGGACAAATAAAAGGATAAAAAACTTACGTACTTCGGTTTACGCTTGTACCAATGGAGACAGGGAAAAGGGTAGCAGTAGCAGGTTCCATAACCTTACTGATAGCACGAGTAGCAATTTTTTTCTTTCACTATGAGAGATTCGCCTAGTATTTATTTCGTATAGGACGTGATCCGAGTTTAGGTGTAGAAGAAGTTGGGTATTTGCGCATTTCCTCACGATAATTCCTACGCCCTGGTGGGCGATCTATGCGACTTATTTTTGTGAGATTCTAACATGTTCCGTTGTTCTAATCAAACTCTAGATGATTCGAATAAATGAGAAACGTTTTCTTAAAACTAACACTGATCCCTTCCTACATGTAATTCATAGTAAAGAGAGAAAAAGAGAGTCAATTGAATTATCACGAAGTGTATACATGGATTGCATAATGCATAATAGATGCCATTGCCCGCCCGCGCAATTAATCTACGTGGCTGTGCCATGTGATTAAAAAATGGCTTGTTCTCAAATGACAGAAATGCATGTTATTTGTCAAGACTTAATTAGATCACAGACATATTAATACGATTAACTCTCTTTGTTGACAGAAGAGTCATTACTGGGAAAACCACAATTTAATTAAATCAGCAATCCGGTACTTCCAGTTCAGACCCACTTGCGTCTCGTCATGCATTCATTTTCTCAGGCTCCCATAAGAAATTTTCTTGGGCATCATTACAGAACAACTTTGACCCTTAAAATGTTAAACGAATGCAATATGCTTTAAATTATTCTGGTACAAGGTTTTTGTCCAGTGAAATTAAAAATAGTCAGTATTTGCTGGTGCATTCCGTCTTAATTTTTTCTGAATGAGCAGAAGTTCATTTCTTTCTTCCTCCCTCCCTTTTTACAAAGGCGAGTCGATCCCCCTTGAGGGATACATATTTTTTTCTTTATTGAATTTAATTAAAGATCCAAGTATTTTTGTATTGATGACCACATTAATTTATCTCATGAATGGTTCTTGTCGTTAAAGCGGAGCTCCGCGTGTGCCAAAGGTATGCGCGCATGAAGAACCATAATTAAGAAAATATGGTAACCCATTGATGAGAGAAATTTTGGTTTGTGAGCCATGACGTCATCGATCGTCCGTACGTACATACGTGCACCCCTCCATGTATGCCAACGTGACCAGTATCCTGCTAGTTTACAGCATACATCTTTGATATCGGACATCCATGTTTTGAGCAATTTATACCTTTGAAAACAAGGTATCTGCTGACCAGTACCACTTTGACCATATCACAGGCTCAAGCTTAGAGCTCATCAAGGTCAGCTGTTTTTTGGAAGTTGACCGCTAACAAGTACTGGTTTTTGATTGGATTGCAGGCTCAACTCAGGTTAACTCACAATTTTCAATTTTCAAATTGAAAGTCTTCAAAACCATTTTTCATAAGAGAGAACACTTATGTGGTTTAACGGACAATAACCAGTGATAACACGCAGTAAATACTACATATGAGCCAAATTTCAACAGTTCAAGTTTATTAAAACATTAAAAAGATTCAAAATTCCGTAGTTTTTTTTACTGTAATGCTGTGTTTTGGAATTCTGGCGCTCACTAGGTTATTGTTTGAAACAAGTCTTCAATAATTTATATCTGTGGGTTCAAAACCATCTCAACTAAATGCTCATACCTAGTGCTTTAACTTACAGAAAAATTAGTTTGAGGGATCCACTACGAATGGAGAATATTTATGTTTATCATTCTATTTTTAATGGTTGCTTCTTTAAATGCCCTTGTAAAAAACAAGTTATACTGCACCTAGGGATCAAGCAGGGTTCTGAAAAAAAAATTAAATTCCAGCATGTCATATGGGCAATCACCTTTTTATTTCGCTCACTGGCGCCACTTATTACTGGAGGGGTAATCGCCCGGAAAGTACGGTAAATATGAATATTTATAGCAAGGAAATTTGCAAATTTACTACAAAGTCATTCCGGCAATTCATTCCTTTTTGCTCCCATTGCAAAAGAGAGTAAATAAAATGCAAATGTACGTATTTTGATCCTTTGAGAATCAGTTCAAACGATAATGCAAACTATTGGTTTTGCGACATATTTGCTTGCATTTGCGGTTGAGGTCAAACTGCTATCTTTGGGGTGAAGCAAATTTGAGCAAATCTGTGGAAACATTAAAGATTTGCATAGCACGCAAACTCGAAGCAAATAATTACATTTCCTTAACACAAATTCCTACAAAACAAACATTCAAGTTTGCGCAAGCTTTACCTGTCAAACCAAAGTTAAAGCAAATTTAGAGCCCTAAATTTGCCA
>NW_027180180.1:32500-42500 GCF_036669925.1 Montipora capricornis | reverse complement strand
CAAATTCTTTCCCCATCTGCAAAAGCTTTTCCATTTCCATAGCAGATTTCACAGCAAAAACACAATATACTCTCTTGCACAGTTCTTCTTACTTTTTCTGTAACTCCTTCTTGAATTGTCCTTTCCTGGTTTCTGTAGTCAGCAAACAAATGAATTCCTCTCCCGGACAGGCCCCCAATGTTACGAGTTCGAACGTTTTGAGGAAAGTTAGTTTGCAACTAAACTGAACGCAGGGTTGTCGGAACAACAACAAGAAGATTTATTCCAAAATGAACGTAGTTTCCACGAAGTAAAACTCTTAACAACACGTACTCAATAAACTTACACGGCCTCCGCCAACTTGAATAAGCACTGCTTCTGTCACACTTGAATAACGCCAACTCTCTTCGCTTGTGAAAAACTAGTTAGAAAAACACTCCGCTTGGACTCGTCTACTTATATACTCTGACAATAAATTTCTAGAAGTTTCTAAATTAGTAATGAATCTACTTATAGAAAGATTACAAAACACACCGATTTAGAAACGCTTACGTACAAACCTAAATATAAACAAACTCGCAACTCTCGCAAAGCTTCTAGAAAGTAACGCTAGTCACGCAATGCTATTTTTCGTAACACAATGACAGTACTAAATCTTTCAGTCATCTAACCGTTCTAACATCACTTGTTACTTTCACTCTTTTCGAAAAAATACCAAAAAACAACAAAACAAATTTCATCCCTTTTCCAAGTCATCTCATTCCCATTCCCAGTGGAGAGATTACACGCTCCGTTTTCAAAGAGGACGGATATTTACCGGGAACTATACAATGGTCGAGAGATACGTGACTTGCCAGGTAATTATAGGTTTTATTTTAATTACGTTTACCATGTCATACTTTATATCATCGACCTTCCACCCACCATTACAACACCTTCCACTCGCAACTATGGAAAACCTCGCCTACGATCATCTTCATAGTCATCATCTTCATGGTCCACTTCACGACAACCATTATCACGCAAACAGACAAGACATTCTGAACACACAGACGGAGGACGACAGCACAGATCCACAGAACGCAAGAGGGATTCAAGAAGTTACAGCTCACGCAAAGAGAGCAGAAATCGTTTGGATATTCAAAGGCATCGTCATCATGAGAGAAATGATGACCCAAGGCATGGACATCCTAGAGAAACGCCAGCCAACCCACAGCAATGACACTCACAAAATGTAAATCGTGCATGTTTCGGAATTTCAAGCAGTAAGCAATATTTCTTGCAGAACCTTGAGCACACAAGACCAAATGAAAACGATAGCATATTTTCAATACAGGGATAGTTCAATGACAGTACTAAATCTTTCAGTCATCTAACCGTTCTAACATCACTTGTTACTTTTACCGTTTTCCAAAAAAATACCGAAAACAACAGAACAAATTTCATGCCTTTTGCAAGTCATACGATTCCCATTCCCGGTGGAGACATTACACGCTCCATTTAACTACAGTCTCAGACATAATTAGTTGGGACACTTAATGCGAACGTCCTTTTTTTCCCTCTCGTGCGTCCCCTGCCCCTCTCAATGTTGTTTATCGCAGTTGAGTCACCGAATCTTTCACAGCAACATTGAGAGGGAAGGAAGAGGCATAAGTGTCCCAACAATTATGTCTGGGACTGTGTAAAAGAGGAATTCTTGGTATGTGAGTACTCGGTAGCTGTATTGGCGGGAAATCGTATTATACTTGTGTGCATACACGTATCAGAGCGAGATTAAATGCTGGGAGTAATGAACGATTTTAATCTGAAGAAGAAATCATTACACAAAATAAGTGTTCCCTTATTTTCTTAAAGAGTGTAACATTAACATTTCATAGACAAAACGATAAAGATATCAGCGGTCACGTTTGGGTTGAAGTAGCGATTGCGTGATACCTGAACAGTTTTTCACATGGTAAACAAAGATCTCTGGGTTAATTGAAAACAAATAACACGCGCTATAGTAGAAGGTGGTTGTAGGTTGTTACTATTCCCAAAAGAGGGGCGGCGTTTATTGCACAGATACGTCGTACTACGTTTATGATGGAGTTTATCAATAGAGAGGCTGAAGCATCTAGCGTCTGTGATGAGCATGATGGCCGTTGCAGTACAAGTGAGAGTTTGAGCGCACGAGATGTGAGGCGAGTTTACCTCATTACTTATAGTCAAGCAAACAGAGACATTGTCATTCTGTCAGGAATGCCTGGCAAATATTAACAAAATCAACTTATTAGAAAACTTCTACTTGCAACAAGCCACCATTTCACCATGGTATTTGTTACGTGTATGTTTCTGAATTTCAAGCACTCACTGTAAGCAACATTTCTTGCAGGACCTTGAGTAAACAAGACCAAATGAAAACGATAGCATATTTTCAGTACGGGATAGTTCAATGACAGTACTAAATCTTTCAGTCATCTAACCGTTCTAACATCACTTGTTACTTTCACTCTTTTTGAAAAAATACCAAAAAACAACAAAACAAATTTCATCCCTTTTCCAAGTCATCTCATTCCCATTCCCAGTGGAGAGATGACACGCTCCGTTTTCAAAGAAGAGGGATATTTACCGGGAACTATACAATGGTCGAGAGATACGTGACTTGCCAGGTAATTATAGGTTTTATTTTAATTACGTTTACCATGTCATACTTTATATCGTCGACCTTCCACCCACTATTACAACACCTTCCACTCGCAACTATGGAAAACCTCGCCTACGATCATCTTCATAGTCATCATCTTCATGGTCCACTTCACGACAACCATTATCACGCAAACAGACAAGACATTCTGAACACACAGACGGAGGACGACAGCACAGATCCACAGAACGCAAGAGGGATTCAAGAAGTTACAGCTCACGCAAAGAGAGCAGAAATCGTTTGGATATTCAAAGGCATCGTCATCATGAGAGAAATGATGACCCAAGGCATGGACATCCTAGAGAAACGCCAGCCAACCCACAGCAATGACACTGACAAAATGTAAATCGTGCATGTTTCGGAATTTCAAGCAGTAAGCAATATTTCTTGCAGAACCTTGAGTACACAAGACCAAATGAAAACGATAGCATATTTTCAATACAGGGATAGTTCAATGACAGTACTAAATCTTTCAGTCATCTAACCGTTCTAACATCACTTGTTGCTTTTACCGTTTTCCAAAAAAATACCAAAAACAACAGAACAAATCTCATGCCTTTTGCAAGTCATACGATTCCCATTCCCGGTGGAGACATTACACGCTCCATTTAACTACAGTCTCAGACATAATTAGTTGGGACACTTAATGCGAACGTCCTTTTTTTCCCTCTCGTGCGTCCCCTGCCCCTCTCAATGTTGTTTATCGCAGTTGAGTCACCGAATCTTTCACAGCAACATTGAGAGGGAAGGAAGAGGCATAAGTGTCCCAACAATTATGTCTGGGACTGTGTAAAAGAGGAATTCTTGGTATGTGAGTACTCGGTAGCTGTATTGGCGGGAAATCGTATCATACTTGTGTGCGTACACGTATCAGAGCGAGATTAAATGCTGGGAGTAATGAACGATTTTAATCTGAAGAAGAAATCATTACACAAAATGTGTTCCCTTATTTTCTTAAAGAGTGTAACATTAACATTTCATAGACAAAACGATAAAGATATCAGCGGTCACGTTTGGGTTGAAGTAGCGATTGCGTGATACCTGAACAGTTTTTCACATGGTAAACAAAGATCTCTGGGTTAATTGAAAACAAATAACATGCGCTATAGTAGAAGGTGGTTGTAGGTTGTTACTATTCCCAAAAGAGGGGCGGCGTTTATTGCAGAGATACGTCGTACTACGTTTATGATGGAGAATACGCTTAGGCATGGATGATATGAGCTTATTGACAGTATCGATTGGTACGGAATAAAAGGTGTTAATAACTCGGGTCTTAAACGCAGGATATGATTGTCTGGTAATTTGTTGCTCAATAACTTGTTTCTGTAGTTTATGAGAAACCATAGGAAACAGGTTTTCGTGGCAAAGAACGTCAGCACATCTCGCAGGGAACTTGAGTAAATTTGCACGGGTTCTCCTCATGGCAGCTTTTGCCAAAGCGGAATTTTGACATGGACAATTGTCTTGAAGAAATAAGTTCTCGTTCCCCTTATCTGACAGCGTAAACATCGTCGGAAAACGTTCATCGATGAAATTGGCAAAAAAGCAACCCTTCATTTTTTCATACGGATGACAAAGAATTACACCTTTATTGTCGGAGATAGCTTCTACAACTCTCACATATTTTCCCTTTGGCCAAACAACCAGTTGTAAGGCCTTCGCCTCGTTTTCGCCAAATTCGTTCCTTCGGAGCCAAAGCCTGGTCTAAGGGATTTCTCTTATACGCATATGACACACAATCAAGATAGAAAGCCACACGTTTAGTCCAGATATCAGAACCGTGATCTTTTTCCATTTGTTGCGCAAACCTCAGCCTATGGTGTATGACAACTGCAGGCTGCCTACAAATAGAGATTTAAACAGTATTTAAGTCTAAGCACCCATTTTAAGTAAAATGTTTAGCTTTCAATAACTGAGTTATGGTTAGTTTGGGGTCTGCACTCTGCAAGTGTCAGACACTGTCACTTCTGTTTTAATGTAAGTGTTTGAAAAGTAGACTCATCAAAATGTGGCTCTCTTTTCTTTAAACGCCAATAATAACAATCTCATACAGGCATTAACATACTATTTGCCTTGAGTACAATAGTTTAAATGACAGTTAAAGCTTTCTGCTTTCTGTCATCATGTAATGACAGCACTCTAATACCAAATCATTTGCTTAACCATTTGATCTAAAGCTTCATTACTCTTGTGAAATACATACCAATTTGTTAAAGCACGTAAGCCAAATTAAATATCCTTGCCTGACAAATTTGGGACTTGAAGGTGCATGTAAAAGGTTTGAATTCTACATAAGCGTACATTAAATTGTCATTCTTGAAGACAATAAGGCCTCATGATCATGCATAAACCATGTTTTGCCTTCTACATGAAAATCGCTGACAAAATTTTTTTTTGGTAATGGCTTTGGAACTGCTGTGGACGGGCCAGTTAAGTTCGACTTCTGAATCAACAGGCGTCCTTTTGTTAATTTGTGTCGGTCGAACTCGAATGAAGTTCGGCTCATGAAAAGTACGCAGTGTCTGAATTAGTGCTCATACTTCAGTTAACGCTTACCTTTTTGCTTGAGTTCTTGTAAGCATTTCCTTGCTTAGGATCAGCATGTAAATAGTAAACAAACCGAAAAACAAATTGTGATCAATTGTGATTCAAACTTGAGTAAAACCGCCGAAAGACCCGCCGAAATCAGTAAAGAGCTGCACTGGTGACTGCTGACCAAAGCGGCTCACTAGTTCTCTAGTGTGTTATCCAAGATGGCGGAGGATAATTAATGATCTTTCTTTCTTACCGCGTCGTCCAATTGAAAACGAAAAAACCAGCAAGATTCAGAGCGGCCTCATCGTATTAACCCTCACTAAAATGTGGAAAGATACTGGCCTTCATTAACAGGATTTCAATCCTATAAAACTGTTGACTTGGAGGGAAGTATACTTTACTCTTAATAAGTGGAGTACCAAATAAGAGGGGTAAATTTGACTTCGTTTAGTTTTACTCCACTTTTTCACTCAAACTCCTTGAAAACAAAGAATTAATCGGTGGATTTCACAAAAATAAAACGACCGCAATTTCACATCTTAGACTGGCTAAACTTAAAGTGCACCTAACCCCAATTTTGTTTTTATCATTGAATAATTTTTCGCAATTTTTGTAGTACAGTAGTGAAAAAATTTTTGAATTTGCTCAACTCTACGATTTTTTAGAAATTTCCAAAGTTTAAAAAATTGCGCCATAATTGCTGCCATGTTGGTTTAAGTCCGAGTGATTGGGAGATTGGGGCTATTATTTTCTATGACATAGAAAGGAGAACGACAGCGTTGTTTTGATTACAGTGAACAACAGTGAACTTGAGTGTTTTTGACCTCAAAATGCCGAAGAGATGTGTCGCTGCTGGCTGCAGCAATGAAAGAAATTTAGAAGAAGGTATTTCCCTTCACAAACTGCCATTTTGCGGCGAAGATCGGCCCGAAGCCAAGAAAAGGAGAGAGAAATGGGTGGATTTTGTTCAGCTGAAGCGAGCAAAATGGGAACCATCTCAGTCTTCAGTGCTGTGCTCTGAGCATTTCAAAAGGGAAGATTTCGTTCGTTCAGCAGATTTGGGCGCGGAAAAAAATCACCATACTTCAAAGAGATGGCTGAAGACCGATGAGTGAATGTTTTCCCGAGTGTTCATGCGAATAAGCTCATGCCAAATGCAAACCAGAAACCTGTATCAAAGCGATCTATAGATGTACAGCCCTGACGCCATTTGTTAGTGACCTGAGCGTCTCTCCTTATAGCACACTATTACAACTGATTTCTTTTGTTTTAGACCATTAGAGAGGCGATTGCATCCTCAGTTGAATCAGAAGAACAAAGCGCCGAAGAAATGGCCTTTCCAAGTTCTAGCTCTCTCGGCACCTCGAATGAGCCGCTGCCACAGAGTGAGACTGATGGCAACTACCTCACAGAAAGAGCGATCTCGAAAGAGGTGAATATTTCAAATGAGGAGGTAATGGAGGAGGACTTTGTATGTTTGAACTGTCACACTTTGGAGAAGGAGAACCGGAGGTTAAGGAACAGGATTGTTACTCTTGAAGAGCAGGTCAGCAGGCGGAAAAGAGAGAGTCGAAGGTATAAAAGGCGAGGTAAGAAGCCCTGCAAGAAGGTATTACACATAAGTGATCAAATAAACTCTTACAATTATTGTTCTGCTTTCCGTTCTAATATTTAACGTTTGTTCAGTGACAGATGTACAGACAGGTAGATTAAAAATAAAATAAAAATAATAGAAATAAAAATTAAATTGATTGATTGGTTGATAAAGTAAACTTGTTGGTTTTCACTGTGCGTACGTATCCTTAGTCTTAAATTCATACAATGTGCAGGTGCTCCTCACTAAGATGGTGTTCAAAACCATTTAGTACCATTTACTCAGAGAATCCTCTTGGTTTTATTTCATGATTTTTTGTTTCAGTTACAACCCAAAGTACTAAGGATAGAGAACTGGAAGAAAGTAAAGAGAAGGTGGACACCCTTCCTGGAGGTTCTGTATTCGCTTCTGAATCAGATGTCAGTGATGTTGGGGAGGGGGAAGGAGAATGTGAAAGCCAAGAAGATTCAGACTTGGAATATAATTCTGCGACAGAGACAGACACAACTGAAACAGAGACAGATGGAGAAGGCTGTGTACCTAGCAAGTATAATCAGTACGTGCTCATTGCCTGTGTCATGTGTTACTCAAAAAAACATCCTATTCATCTGATAACAATGTGTCAACTAACATGTACATATATCTTTGTTGCAGGTTATCAATGAAGGGAACAAATTTGCGTACAGAACCGAAGCATATTGTATTCCTGTCCCAATTGCTTCTCTTATTCAAGTTTTGCCATGTGTGTAAAGCTGACAACCCAATGGTTGAAGCTGGTGGTATTGGAACACAAGCAGCCATCAAAACTACATGTAGCAATCCAGCATGCAGAAAGGAACAAACCTGGTATAGTCAGCCCTTAATTCCTGGAACTCAGATTCCTGCGGGAAACTTCCTCTTGTGTCTCAGCATTTTACTTGTGGGAGGGTCAGCCACAAAGATCTTCCAGATGTTCTCCCATATGGGTCTAGGATGTATCTCTCTGAACACATTTTTTAAGTGTCAAAGGGTCAGTGAGGATGTATCAATCATAACATGTAGTATTTATCTTAGAACACATCAGTTACACATTTTGTGTGATCTTATTTCCTGCCAGCTGTACACATACATGTTTATATTGATCTGGATAACATGATTTGATTTATTTTATTCAATCTGTACACATTTTTTTTAAATAGTAAAATATACTTTGTGAGGTGACTATACAAATGTCCACACCCTGGTCGGTTAACAATATCGAGCCACTAATCCAATGGAAAAATAAATTCGTGAAATGTAACATATTTCTTTTGGGCAAATGAAAGCAAAGTATTGTTATCAAATTGATGTATTTAAGTGTCAGAAGTAAAAATTGCCTACATTGTTACTTCGAACATTTTCAAGATGTACCATTTTTCAACTTGTCATTTTGCAGAACAAACTTTTCCCTCCTATTTACTCTTACTGGCAACATTACCAGACTGGGATGCTAGCAAAGTTAAAGACATCAAGGGTGGAATCACCATAGCAGGAGATGGTCGCCATGATTCCATGGGGCATAGTGCCAAATACTGCGCCTATACCATTTTCTGCACTACAATTTCCATGATTATTCATTTTTCTTTGGTCCAGGTTAGCATCTACTGAATTTACAACCCTAACATAATGTATGCATTGCAGGTTAAATTTGATTTCCTGTCTGATGCAGTATCATAAGTCTCAAACTTTGGCAAATTGAAATAATTAGCCTTAGTAGAAATGAAATCGAGTTTCACCTGCAACATGCACATACTTTTCCCAAACCCTTGACCTCTAAAGATTTAATTTTCTCATGAATGCAGTCACTTCCTTCCATCTTAGGAGGTTTGATACATTTACAGTCCTTTCTTAATAACCAGCAAACTAGCTTAATGTGAGTGTAGTAACTACCACTATTCAGTCTACACCCTACTTATCTCAGGGTACTCAACAACAGTCCTTACTACTTTTTGGCTAGCATTGGTTTATTATAACTCACAGGTAGCTCCTGGGTTTTGTTTCAGGGTTTCAAGAATTTGATGTTATAATTTGGTTTCTTTTTTTTTGTTGTTTTTTTCATGTTCACCTTAGAGAAATCAAGCTGGCAGCAGCACAGCAATGGAATTTATGGGATTTCAGGAGTGCATGCAGTATTTGATTGGCTATGGTCTTTTGATCAGCACATTCATATCTGACAGACACATCTCCATCGCCAGTCACATGAATAAAGTGTTGCATCACATCAAACATTACTTTGATATCTGGCACTTGAAAAAAAGTAAGAGATTGCACAGAATTAATGTTTTCAAGTTGTGCTTTTCACACACGGTTTTCTCATGTTGATTAATTTAATGTTACTTTCAAATTTTTTCACAGAAATTCGCAAATCACTTAGCTGTTGGAAGAACGCATCGGTAATCATCTTTGATAAGAAGGGAGACACGGCTGATATTACGAACTACAGGCCGATCAGCCTTTTGCCTGTAACGTACAAAGTGTTTTCACAAATCCTGCCTTGTAGGATGTTAGGCGCCTTGGATCAATTCCAACCAAGAGAGCAAGCAGGCGTCAGGGCGGGTTTCTCTACCATCGACCACATTCACATTGTACGTCAGCCACAAGAGAAGGCAAATGAGTATAAGATTCCACTTTTTTTTGCCTTCGTAGATTACGAGAAGGCCTTTGACTCCATTGAGTTTACACCACTCTTCAAGGCACTGGAAAACCAAAGAGTTGATCACGATTATATCACTCTCTTACATGACCTGTACAATGGTGCCACCTCGGTTCTGAAACTACATATAGGGACAGTGATAAAATCAAGTTGGAGAGGGGTGCTAGACAGGGTGACAACATATCACCTAGACTTTTCATGTCTTGCTCCCTGACATCCATAAGACAAGCAAACCAGTTGGCTTCAAAATGCATCTAGGCAAGACTAAAGTGGTGTTCAATGATCATGTTAACAAGTCAACAATAACTCGCGATGGCAAGATCATTGAGGAGGTAGACAGCTATGCATACTTAGGAAAGACATTGACACGAGATGGTGATCTACTTCCTGAGATCGGGAGAAGGATTGCACTTGGCTGGGCAGCCTTTGGTACAGTGGACAACATCATGAGAAGCCGCAAGGCAAGTATGAAGATGAAGAGAAAAATACACGATGAGTACATTCTACCAGTAATGACTTACGGGTACGAGACATGGGC
>NW_027180180.1:0-15000 GCF_036669925.1 Montipora capricornis | reverse complement strand
ATCAAGCTTTTGCTTACCTTATCTTTTAGATCAATTTTCTTTGCTGTCAGGTCATTGGTTCTGTTCGTGTGACTGTCAACCTCGGCAGAAGTAACTGACGATGAAATACTGGAAAGAGTGAAGTATGATTAGAGTTAAAAATTAGCTGATAACAAATCTAAACATTTCGAGATCAGATCAGAGGTGAGTGCTTCCTTTTATGGCCCATCGACTGGACAAGCACAGGATGA
Organism: Montipora capricornis; assembly: GCF_036669925.1. NCBI lineage: Eukaryota > Metazoa > Cnidaria > Anthozoa > Scleractinia > Acroporidae > Montipora > Montipora capricornis. The sequence goes on along the minus strand of NW_027180180.1, from coordinate 14,770 downwards.
AATATGTGATCACAATTTAGCAAGTTGCAAGTAGAAGGGAAACCATATATTTGCTTTCAAATGCAATCAATCGATCAATCAATCTTTATTTATACATGATAAGTATTTAAAGCCACCCTTCGCTTATGGGGTCAAGTCTAAATAATTAAGTAAAATAACTTAATCAATTAGATTATAGATAAATAGGATATACACCAGCTACTGTAACAATCATATAGCTACTTACAGTTTAAAATACTAACAAAATATCCTACAAGTCTAAATCGATAAAAGCTTACAATTCTAAAATGCAAGGTGTTACTCTGGTATCGACTAATTTTTAACACTAATTATACTTATGAAGCGCTACTTTTCTTACCTTGTGTCATTTTTTGTTCCTGTAATAAAATCGAAAACACTTTTAATAGCGATAAACGTCGCGAAAAATGTGTTCATAACCATGGCTTTCTCGGCAGAATCGCTTCCAATCCAGTAAAATAGCTACCTCTAAATTAAAAGGCTTACGTCATAATGGGTATTATGACAACGCGCGAGCGGAGGGATTCCAATAGCCTCGCTGGAAATATTGACGTAACTCAGATATAAAAAGGACCTCGCAGTTTTTGACCTGGCCCCAGGTTGTTAAAAAGGTGGATAACGCTATCCACCGGATAAATCTCGATGCATTGGATACTACAATTGGTTTTTCTATGACTTATCCACTGGATAGTGATTTATCTACCTAACGGATATCGATATCCATCGTTTGGGGCTAGGTCAAAATTTCCTTTTCAGAACGATCACTCATGTTTTTTGAATTGCGGTGCGGTTAATTTATCAATAGAAATGTAATTTATATAGCGCATTTGTGCTGCTTAGCGACAATTTTTCGACCTTATTCGATAAGACTAGAGGAGTCTAACCATGTTTAGATGTCATTCTCAGTTCACAGACCTTGAGTGTTTGTTCGATCTCAGGGGCTCATCTCCCAGGGACTGAGCCAAGCAGTCGGCAGTTTTGCAAATCTGACTAGTATGCGAACGATGAAAACCAGCTGCATGCGAAACGAACGCGAATGAAAAGAAAGGAAAACAAATAAAAGGAAAGGAACTTTATTTAAGTGTCTAGTCGTTCTAGCGCTGAAACACGAATTGGGGACACTATAAATTGAAATTAACAATTAACACAAATCAAGTCAAATGTTGGTTTTTGAGGAGAGGGGAAACCGGAGTACCCGAGGAAAACCTCTAGGTGCAGAGTAGAGAACCATCAAACTCAACCTACATTTGACGACAAGTCTGGGAATCGAACCCGGGCCACATTGGTGGGAGGCGAGTGCTCTCACCACTGCGCCATCCCTGAACCCCAAGGAGGGTCGTATGCGTCGTTTGTCAGAAATACTCCTTCTATCTGGAATCATATCATTCATAACAGATACAAATTGCGGCGAGAAAAACGTAAAGAGGACAAGTAGCCAGCCCTGTGCCACAGCACGCAGGCATTTTTTCAAAAGTGGGGTCTTTTCTCGATTTGCTTAGAAAAATCGAAAAGAAAATGCTTTGCTCGCTGGGTGATTTCTGCAAAAAGGGAAGGAGAGTCTAAGGACGCTTTCCATTGGACACAACTTACAGGCCAGACCGGGCATTTGGAAGAACTAACACACTTCGAGGATGATATGTACTCCTCCAGAAGAATACGAGGGATTATCATGCAAGTGTTCCTTCAAATTGTTGCATTTTCTTTGCAAAATGACGGGTCTGACCGGTCAGTTCTGTCAAAAGGAAAGCGCCCTGAAAAATATTCCTAAGTGGAAGCAGCTGAAAACAGGGCATTTTCTTTCAATTTTCGCTAAAAAGATTTTATTCCATTGTTGTTACTAAAATTTGTCAACTAGAATGTGGTGGACTATTGCAGTTTTTCTGCTGATCTCGATAAAACTTACGGGATGAAACAAAAGTGAAATACTTCTAAATGCACCTCTTTGTGCTGACGCCTTAGTGAATTTAGTCTTAAGGTGGCTCAAACCAGTTTCTATACTTTCAAGAGACCTTCTTATTAGAAGGATTGACACTACAACACTTTATTACGTAACAGCAATGTTGTGGTAGCATTTGAAACATCAATTATTGCTGAACAAGATTCAGTCATCTTTGTGACGACGGTAACAGTTTACCATTGCAATAGGAAAGCCTTGCAAAAACACCTCATATTTTGGCCTTAGTTGCTCATATCTGAAAAGCGAACTCGATGACCCCAATTTTTTATTGCATAAAAGTAATCAGTAGGCAAAGAGGAAATTCTGTGCGGCGGATTTATGGATTCAGAGCTACTTTAAATTTTCAATAATTTAAGGTGGCTCTGAACTTCGAGGCGCTAAATTAGATTACTCCTTTGACGCTAGATTTCGCTGAAAGGTCGGTTATACTTCAGAAGAAACCGCCTGAAATATTAACTCCCCTTGGTCTCGCATTAATTGTCAACACCTCTGTCAATCCCACCCAAATAAAATATCTTGATGACAAATCTTATTTCCAACAATTCGACCAAAATATAAATAATCTAATATCTTCATTGTTCAAGATGGGGTAGTTTCCGGTTTTTCCGATACAATTAATGTTGGGAGTCCAGCAAGCGGCTATTTCGTTCGCAGAGATCATTGGCAGAGATTGAGGAAGTGGCCGAAAATTTCTTTGCTTGAGCTAAACAATCGCCTGAGTTGATTATTGAGGAATAGCATCAAATGAAGATACCCGTGCAGAGGGCGTTACAATAGCTCTTAAATTGGCGAGGGCGCGAGATTCGAAGCTTACGCCGCAATCGGAGTTAGTCTTCGCAGTGGAGATGTTGTTTCAAGTTTTCAGCGATCGCCTCGATCTTGGAAAGGGGTGGTAAACATTGATCAAGGAATTACATGTCTCTTCCCTTTTGGAAATACTAGGACAATTCGTTTTTTCGACTCTTTCCTGACGAAGTAAAAAGATCTTCTATCTTTCTGAATTGGTGTTATAGCCATTCGTGTCAAAATAAATTGAGCTATTGGGTAATTAAATCCGGATTTCTAACATGCGGTGGGGCAAACAAAGCGATGGGAGCTAAGTTGGGGTTCAGTCAGTTCAGTGAGAAACTTTTAATGTCGTTCGCAGATTAAGAAAATCAAGCCCTTGTTGTGAGTGAAAACTCAATTGGAATAGCATCTAAAAAGTGAAAATGTTGGATTCAGCCGTCTTCTGGAAATGTTATGAATAAGATAGTTCATCAAAATCTTGCATGTTGACATGATGAAATCGTCAGTACAGAACTCCCGGCAGCGGTATGTTGGAAATACCCGAAATTTATTTTCTTTGAGCTGTTTTTTGCACGAGCATCATCCGCGGGTGTCAATTTTTTTATTGTTTCACGGTCTTCATGTTAGCAACCTAGGGGGAGGTCACCGCATTATTCACAACACTGTTAATTTCGAAACTTTGCAGCTGGTTGCCAGTACATGTAGCTGGTAAAAGGAGTGCTCAATTTTACTTAATTAGTGTCATTAATTACAAGAATGGTTTTCGCCAGTTTTCTCTCTCGCTGCGGAAGTGTTTCACTCTCCCTTGGCCCACTGGTTTCACTGCATTTCGTAGATTCACGTTATTTTCGATCCGACAACCTGTACCAAATCAAACCACTACTTTTGCTCGGTGACCTATTGATTTTATTTGTAAACACGAAGGGAGGTTGACCAAGATGTTAGCCGTTGTCATGAGCTCTCTAGACTTCACCTTTACTTCTTTAATTTTGTTCCGTACTTAGCAAATTTGAACATAGTCTCAGTCTACAGCCGTGGGTGTCTTGGTGTGCCCGCGATCCTTCTCACCACTGAAGTCTTTTGACCCGGATTGTAGCTATCTTAATTGTCTGTTAGCCCCCTCGGGTCTTAAAGGATTAACAACTGTTTTCACAATTAATAACTTCTGGTTCAATTACAGATTAATCTTTCTGGTAAAAGTTTACCCATGGTTGTAGTTCACTCTAACTGGACAATTTGTGTTAACTGTTGTGCATCCCACGGATACGCCCTTATAGGCGTCTTGTGTTAAAAGCGTAATTTAGACACTCGGCAACATGGAAGCAAAAAATAGCAAACACAAAGAAGGCGTTTCTTGGTTCGTTTGTATAATATCACTTTTAACAAAATCTAATAATAATCTCATACAAAATTATTAAAATACAGATGAAAAATAATGATCGAATGAAAACATGTCCGGGAGAAATTACAATTATCGGAAAAAATTTACAAAACTAAAAAAATAACTACGTAGAAGAAGAGATTTGTTGAATTTAAAAAAATTAAAAACCATCTTGGTTGAAAGTTTACAAGTGTGACGACGTTTCGACGTTCGCTTAACGTCATTATGAAGTCAATAAGTATAGGTAATCACATGATTTCGAGTGCAATTTGGAATAAATAAGCACGAGTAAATTTTTCAAAGGCCAACAAAAGTGCACGAGCCCGTAGGGCGAGTGCACTTTGTGGTCTTTGAAAAATTTACAAGTGCTTATTTATTCCAAATTGCACGAGAAAAATCATGTGATTACTTATTAATAATATACACGAAAAACATAACTACAACAAAAAAATTTTGACAGGGCGCGCTTTTTTTTAGTTCATTCAACTGATTGGCTGAAACAAATTACAACGTTTGTCAAATGCAAACTTACAAGACCGACACTTTCAAAATCATTCAAATTAGAACTTGGAAATGTGTGAGGACTGATTTAAAACCTTTCAAGCGTTTTAAATTTATGTAAAGAAAACTCGCTTTACAATAATTAGGAAAAGTAAACGTTCAATCAGAATCATCCTCAATAATGAACGCTCGGCGTTTACAAGAACTGGGCTGTCGTTTTGAAATCTCAGGAGCTCGCTTCGAGCGGCCAATGATGAAAGACACTTGACAGTTGTTGAACGTGTTCATCATGGTTGGATTTACAGAGAAATTCTGAGTTTGAAAACCTGAAAGTGATGGTGGGAATTGATTTTCTTTCGTCGCTGTCATCGATGGGCCGGCCAATGTGTGTGGTACTGGCATGTTCGTGTTTACCGGAGCGAGTGGAGCCGCAGTTGTCGTGATGTCGGAAACTGCCATTCGCTTTTTCTCAGCACCGGGGTTTTCATAATTCCGTTTGGATATTGCACTGGAGAGTCGTCGTTGTTCTTCCTCGTCGGCTTCATCGTAATCGTCAAGGGATTGTACGCTTCGGTGGCCTGTGACCTTCACTATATCTGAGCGTTCAACGTTTGCTTTCTTTAGCTTGCTCACTGTTGTCTTTCTAGCACTGTGATTCGTAAATTTTTTGTGACTTTCTTCAAGGCTAGTACCCGCCACAGTTGTTTTCATCATGTTGCTAATGGTGTTTACGCCCATTGGTTGAGTTTTGAACCAGATGTTGTCATTCAGTCTTCGGTTTCTTTTGATACTGAGGTAGAAAGGACCTGACCATCGCATGTTAAGTGGTCTTCGCTCGACAAACTGCTTGAAGAGAGCAACCGGACACCTTTCTCCTCCAACAGAGAACATTCGTGGCTGAAAATCTCTGTTCTTGCTCTGCAGTCCGCCCTGTCTGGTCTTCGTTGGACCTTCGGTAAACTGCACGAACTCCATACCTTCGTCATTTTTGCAGAGTTGAAAATCTTCCATTTTCATTGCGTGGTGCTCTTGACGACCGCGGAGACCAAAAAACTGCGTCAAAAGCCACCACATAGAAGAAATAAGCGCTTCTGGAGTTTTGGAGCCAAATTTTTCTCCCTCCCACAGCACCTCCTCTTCTTCCTCAGTTAAACTTCTGGCTTTATTTGGACGTTTGCCCATACCGGATTGGCGAAGTTGCCGAGCTTTCCCCTCTAAAACTTGCTTGGAAGAGTGGAACTCCCTGTCTCTTATGATGGAAAACTTGTATCCTTTCTCATTTAAATGTCTATCAAGTGCAGCTATCATCACTTTTAAGCTGTCTGGCTCGTAGTCGTCACCGTTTTTGTTTTTTACTTCAGCGTAGAATGATTCAAGTAGCTTGTTTAGTTTTCCTGGCTCGTTTTCCTCGATTTTGTTGACAATATTTTTCTGTTTGCACCACGTCTCCCATACATTCAGCCAGAAAGACGTACTCTTTACTGTATTTGGGTTTTTGGAAAAATTTTTTAGCTCTTCAATCGTTGTTTCGCTCGCAAAACCAAATCGTTGTTTGCTGAAAACTCCGGCCATTTTCCTCCGCGTCTTATCTTAAAATTTCCGCCAATATGTTGCTATAGAAACAGCTCTAATCTGATTGGTTCTTGTTGGTTTCTTTTGTGTGTTTAGCCAATCAGAAAGCCTTTGTAATTTGCACTCGTGTTACAAGTTTGCACTCGTGTTACACATTTTGCACTCGTGTTACAGAAGAGCTGCACTCCTTTCTCAGCCAATCAGAATTGAGTAATTTTTTCGTGTATATTATTATAAGTGAAATGAGAACGAATATAAATGTAAAAGAATTCCTAGGAGACACGAATAACAAAGTGAAAATATGCAAATAACATAGTATTCGCTCGCAGAGTCACGTTAAAAGTTTGGCGCGAATTCTTTATAGTTAAATTGTTCAACAAATCTCTTCTTCTACGTAGTTTAAAACGCGATAACCAACTGCATCTTTTCAGGCGACTTGAAAAATGCAGCATTCGTCACACAAAGTGCTACGGAGCAATCGAATTTTCACGTCTCTGCCAGAATTTCAACCTCACTCCGACCTTTGCGAAGTTGGATGAAACCAAGTTGCGAAAATGGAAGAAACCTGCTGAAAATTTCCAGAAACAAGCTATCAGCGAAGAGTTGAAATCAAAGCTGGTCCAGCTCAAGACATTAAAAGAAGAACTTCCCAACATCCATGATGAAATTCGCTCCAATTGATCAACCATCCGCCGCATTGCCATAATGCGGATATTGTCATCACTACGAAAGAGTCAGTTTCAATCCCTGATGAAGACTCGTGCTCAAAAATTGTCTCGCTTGATCTACAAAAAAGTAGACGTCGACAAACATATTAACAACTTATCATCCTACTGCCTATCATTCTTCGAGAAACTTGTCCTTTGCAGAGGACCACATTAATAGAATTTGCAATACCTCAACAAACACCTCCTCGAGAGATTCAAGCAAGCTTCGAAAAAGCTTATTGGAAATTGGAACCACTGCTTCCATCAGACTCCAAGAAAGACCTTGCCTGTACCACCTTGAGATCCATTTCTTTAAATTACATCGCAAGACGCAGTCCAACACATGTCCACCTAAAGCCCTGTTGCAGGCCATCAACAATCTCAAACCCCGCGATGGCATAGTCATCACCAAACCTGACAAAGGTTCCGGCGTTGTTGTAATGGGTAAGGCCGATTACGTACGGCTACTGTGCGACGCTTCTGTTCGTGATTCCACCAAATTTACCCAATGCAGCACTGAGCGTCAAAAAGCGCGTGGGAGACCATTTAAGTATTATCATACCTTGCTAGAAAAAGAGAATTAACTCAACATGAAAGTACACAGCATCTTGCCTAAATCACTCGCTGATGCACTATGCCCAAAAGACTCCAGACTTGCCCACCTGTATAGGTTACCCAAGACACACAAGCCTGAACTGTCTATGAGACCAATATTATCCGCAACTGGAACCTACAGCTACCCTCTTGCAAAATGGCTGGAAGAGAAATTAAAGCCTCTGTCAACTAATTCGTACACCACCAGCGATATCTTCCAATTCTCCCAAGATATCAGAAACATGTCTATTGATGTTGATCACATACTGGTATCCTACGATGTAACCGCTCTGTTCACCAATGATCCTCAGTGCTCACGAAACCATCGCAATACTTGTGGAGAAAGCTTTCAGTGACAACTGGTTCATGACACTTACGACCTAAACCTCACCAAAGACCAGCTTAGAGAATTGCTTGAGCTTGCAACTACAAACCAAGTTTTTCAACTGAATGGCACGCTTTACGAGCAGGTAGAAGGCGTGGCTATGGGTTCTGCCCTGGGGCCCTTATTGGTCAACACGTTCATGTGCTCTATAGAGGAAAAACTGGAAGGGAAAAAGGAGCTCCCCTCTTTCTATAAGCGCTACGTGGACGACAACTTGACCATAATGGCTGACCTCAACGAAGCTAACATTTTCCTCGACAAATTGAACTCTTGCCACAGAAACTTGAAATTCACCATCGAGATACTATTTGTCTTAATGCCAGCAAAAAGGATAGTATTCTGTTTAGCGGGTATCCTTTTTGTTGGCATTAACATCACTAAAAGGGGCAACTGGCTCGAAACATCAGTCTACAGAAAGTCCACAAATACTGGATTACTCCTGCACTACCACAGCCATGTGGACAGACGTTACAAAGATTGCTTACTCACCACCATGATCCATCGTGCATATCAGCTATCATCTACTCCTACTGCGTTTTCTGCTGAATGTAACAAGCTCCGCTCTATTTTCCTCAACCTCTACTACCCAATTAATTTGATCAATTCAGCGATCAATAAGTTTTTGCGTAATATCGACAACATCGATGCAGCCAAGAATACAAGAGATGACAGCTCTAACATCATGGTTCCACTTCCTTTTAAGAATCAACAATCAGCTAACTCTGTATGTCAAGAAGCAAATGCAGATTTTGAGCGCCGACATTGGTGTCCAAATTAAACCAATCTTTCAGTCTAAGAAGATTGGCCAAATCCTCGCTCTAAAAGAAAAGCCCCCTATTGTCGACAATCAATGCGTGGTTTACAAATTTGAATGTGGCTGTGCGATGCAGATTATGTCGGGAGCACCGGCCGACGTTTACACCAGCGTATTAACGAGCACAAATACTCTGCAATCGAGAGGCATCTTGAGCAACACGGTCTATTGAAGACTGATTTGGTTGACAAGCAATTTTCTGTTCTAAATAAATGTAGATCAAGGTTTGATTGTCTAATTTTTGAGATGTTATTCATTGAACCCTGAGTTAAATACTCAGTGAGACTCTATTCGCGCCAAACTCTTTTACGTGACTCTGCTGGCGAATGCTTTGTTATTTGCATATTCTCACTGTGTTATTCGTCTCTCCTAGGGATTCTTTTACATTTCTATTCGTTCTCATTTCACTCATTACTGACTTGATAATGACGTTAAGCGAACGTCGAAACGTCGTCGCATTTTTAAACTTTTAACCAAGAAGGTTTTTAATTTTTTGCACTTTTCAACTTTATCGCAATTCTTTATAGTTAAATTGTTAAAAAAAGATAACTATTAAAAAAATAAAGCTGTTCACTGATTTCCTCAAAGGGACAATATTTTGGTAGGTTCAAGTCTTCATGAGAAAGAAAATCGTCTTCGTCGACGTATTAAACGCCATCAAGTTTTAGATAACGATGTGGTACTTCAGACAGAGCTGTGAAATCTTGGTGCGGCCTGCTATTTCCTTAGTTCCTTCTGTTTTTCGATGTTTGGTATTTAACATGGCATTAACCTGTGAGAAGGAAAGAGGATTCAGAAGTCATCAGTGTGTTTTTTGTTTTGTTTCGTTTTTTGGAGTTATATTGATTGTCTCGGTTTTTTTTTTGATCACATTAACTTCCAGTAGCCAGGTACTTACAAATTGGCCTGGGTAACCGTGGCCAGAATTTCTCTAGTTACATATCAAGATTAAAAAACGGCTTCTCTGAACAGATAAAACAGTTCCTACCGCTCAATACGCTGCCGTCAATACATATTGAGCACATAAAACTAAATAATTTCTAAACATAGTTAAAAACCTTTTACTTTTTGTCTCTTATACGTAAAGTGTTTATGAAACTTGTAAATCCATGAGAGTGTTTGGCGCCTCGCTTGCTGAATTATCTTTATTAATCATCAAATCTAACCGTCTTCTGGATTCCGTAGCACCCTAAAAACTGTATCTGAAGGTCATGGAAGCCTACACTCTTTTTTATCGAGAGGGACCAATTTTGCGGTCGAATTTGTAAGATTGAAACCAGATGTTTCGCTGCTAACCTGTTGAGTATGAAATTTAGTTATGAGCGATCATGAAAGAAGTGAGTTTCAAATGAGACGAATTCTTAATTTATTTATATGTGTTATACGCCATTTCTATAAGTTCATGCACTGTCATAAGTGTCTCGGAATTATAAGGACGAACGTGTTTAAGCCAATTCTGACCAATTAACTCCACCAACTAAATCGAATCAAACGTCGAACTTTCAAGCGCTTTATTCTTGTGTTCCGTTTTGCAACTGATTTGTCTGGTTATTGAGCATACGAGAAAGAATGTGAAATAATTTCTAAAACGGAAACCTTGGTGGTACAAGTTTCAGGTTTTCAACATGGTCCCAGATGGTGTTGTGGAAGAACCTATGTTAACGGATCCAAGGGAAGTGGCCGCCCTTGTAGCCAATGCGGTCTTTTCGAGATTTTTCAAGGAGCTAAACAACAAAAAAAAATGAAGATATTGCACTGAGTTCCTCTCAATCGATGGTTTTTGTGGAAGAGACAGAGGGGATTTTTTATTAGTTTAAGACAAAAATTGACCCACTTAGTGATTGCACTGAAACTGGAACATAGCCAACTTTGGCCGCGACTTCGTTCTCAGGGTACCTGGATGGAAAGCGGAAGAGAGACCCTACCAGGGCACCTGTTTCCTAATTTCTATCATTTTCCTATTTTCTCTTCTGCTGCCAAAAGGCACAGTTATGTTACAGACTGCCCTTTCTTCACGAGGTGGAGAGCACCTGACCGTTCCCTGTCATTTATCAGGAAAGTTAACCCGTACATGAAGGCACAGTTCTGCTGCGTGGAGAGACAGATCACCGCTTGACACACAACTTTCGAGACTCAATGGATCTTGGTGAACAATGTTGAAGTGAAGATCTTCCATCTGTTCTCCAGTCTCAAATGGATACTAAAAAAATACAAGTTTTTAAATTAGAACAGCTTGTTTGTATATTGTACCATTGCTGACCGAAGTGGAGTAACCCCTGACTACTTTCAACGACATTTTCGGAGATGTCTCGGAATTGGTTGGATAGTTCGCCCTGCTGTTCGGTGTGGAATATACCTTTACAATTATTGGTCTCTAGTCATACTACGCAAGCTCAATAACTCACTGAATAACGGACGAAAGCATTTATTGAGCGAAATAATTTTATCATGATAGGAAGCCATTTTGTTTCGCTTTGTTTGTTTGAAGAATATAAGTACTTTGTAAATGAAATGTCGCTGGTCAACAAGAGGATTAAATGCAAAAAAGTACAAAAACCCCCATTATCTTGTATGGTACCATTCTCGTACCCAGAGCTGCGATCCTCTTGGCCAGCGCCACGGATCGAGAGCTCTGGAAGGTTCCAACTGAAGGGCTTATTTTGATTGGCTGATGAGATACAAAAGAATCAAGCCGGAAATGATATTGTCGTAAACATGGCCGATGACAATGGCACACCAACTAAGCGATTCTCGAGCCTTAAGGATGTTTGCAGAACTTGCAACAGTAACATAATTTTAAAAAACCATCCTCTAGATTTGTTTGGAGACAAAGCTAAGGAAGAAAGAATCGTAGCAGACTTGGAAAAAATGTTCGGTTTAAAAATTACTCGTGATGATGGATTGCCATCACGTACATGTAGGTCCTGTTACGGTAAAATATCAAAGATTCGGGCGTTTGCAAAAATGATTTTTGAGTCCAAGGGCCAACAAGAGTCGGTTGTCAGGGCAAAAAGAGGAAAGTCGGTTGGTGATAGCCCGACATCAGCTACTTAACCGGGATCAAAAAGAGAAAAAAGGAAGAGTAAGGTACTGTACGTAAAGTTCAGGAAATATCGAGCAAGAGATTCATTGCCGTGAAAGGTTATTACTCTGTTTGAATCGGTCCTATCGGGATTTAGCTAAAGAAAGGAATAATAAAATAATTTTTACACACAGTCATGGAAAATGATTTCTCCGTACTGTAGTGGTGCTGTAAAATGAAAACTGCTTGCCAAACAGTTTTAAAGTAATCACATGTAAACCTTTATAGTTGTTTAAAGAAACTAAAACGTTTTGTACAACAGTATAGTGATTCTGTATGAAAAATCTTATGTAGCGTATTGTATAATTTAATTGATGCTTATACCAAAAAAATATATAAGTGGATCTCCCCATTGCAGAGATCTCCTTTTTCTAAATAATGAAATACAAATAGATTGGACAATATGAGGGAAATAAAAACAATTATTTTACTTGCAGAATTTTTTTAAAAAGTGAGAACGACTATCTAGAGACTAAACTATTTTGTTTGTGAATGACCCCATCTCCCTAGGGGCATTTGTGGGGTGGGAAGTAAACAACTCCCTCAAATGCCTGCGTGGCTATGCTCATGGCTTCAGGAGCAGCTTGCCCCCTTTAGCAAATTGCTAATTTCAACTGGGGCATGCTGCTCCTATTATTTCTAGGAGCCAGATTCAAATTTCCCAGCTAATGAATGGACGATGAGTGAATGACTCAATGTCAATTACTGTTCCCCTGTGATTGTCTGACAAGAACTGACAAGTACAAATTTCCAGACACTATTTAACATTGATATTATGCACATATTCCTCTTATACTAATAATTATATTGGTATGCAGGGAGCGGTTGAAGAAAGGTCAAAAGTAAAAGCAGCTCTATTTGCCCCTGAAGTTTCTCCAAATATTACCCCTATAAGCCTAATTTTACCAGCTGAGCCAAAAGAACAGGAGGCAGGTGTTGAATCTATGAGAACAGCTGCAACTAAGAGAAGGAAACTTCCTACAGGCATTGCCCCCCCTGAGATGAAAGAACTATCTAAAAGTTTTGAAATCCTTTCAAACTCTGGACTGCGAAACCCTGGACTGGTAAAGGTCTTGAACTTAACATGCAAACATGATTTGTATGGTCTTTTGGCTGCTCTCCTCTGTTGTGTTAAAGCTTATAATAAATCTGTTGAAAACAAAAATGACTCGTTGACTTTTAAAGCTTTAATAATTATTGACATGACAGGTTTCAACTTCAGACCAAAAAGTGCAAGCATGCATGTATCATGGCCCTTTCAACAATCACCTTGGACCAAGAATTAAATCATACAGGCTATAAGTATTACACCTTGGGATTTGTTTGATTGATACACCAACTTTTAACAATAACTTTCACCAATCGGATTTGAAGGTATGTTGTGTTTTTTAAAAGGACTAATGACTCATTATGTTGCATAAGTAGTCAAGCTTATGTATATCACCAGGGGTATCAATAGAAGCCGGTTACCGGTGGTGTACCACCACCTGCTTTGCCTCTCCCCGCCAGCTAGTTTGCCTTGATTTTCACTAAAAATGCTATCATAAACTTGTCAAACTGCTGCCTTCAATGGGGCTATCATGGACGGCTAGTTCAAAAGTTATTGAAACCCCTGTATCACCACATTAAAAGTTGCGTTTTTATACTAATTTGCATATTTTTATAGCACAGGGGCCAAGTTACTCGAAGCATGGTTAGCGCTAACCAGTGGTCAAGTTCTAGCTTTCAGAACCTATAGGTTGTCATGGTGTTTATCCCAGGTTAGTGCTAACCTAGCTTCGATCAGCTTTGATCATGGCCAAAGTTTAAAAATAATGATAATTATTATCAACTAATTTGTTCAATCAGATAATTTCAACACCAAACTTCCAGTTGCATCTAGGCATAAATAGACTGTTGTGTTTGCTGTAACAGGTAATTACAATTCTTTCTGTTGCATACTGTTCATGTATGTTTTAAGAGGTGGCAAATTATTCTTTTTAAAAACATTAACATGGCTGGGACAATCCTTTAAATGCTAACAGCCCACTTAAGCTTGCAATCAGTGTCCAGAGCTGTCTCGTTCTTCCAGCAGGTGCAAAACAGGTCACAGGTCATTGTTTTTCCAATACTGTTGAAACAATGCTAAACACTTAATAAAGCTAACTTAAAGCCTAAACAAAGTTGTTAGGCCTTATAATGTTAGCATCAGTAAAGGGTTATGGGTGTCTTAATTATAACTGCAAAAACAATGACCTTTGACCTGTGATCTGTGTTTTGTACCTGCAGCATTTTATTTTAAATGCCTTCACTGGCAAATATTTCTGGATCATTTGCAAGCAAAAGCTTACAGGGATCTGCAGACTGGCAGAATCATATCAATTTGCTAAAGTCATGATTCACCATTTGGCAAATACTAGCTAACGTATATTAATAATATCAATACTGTCTTTGCCACTTCTTATGAGTTAAATATGTGATTTAGTTATTATAAATATGAAGATCAAGGTTAAAATGGTTTCATTTTTGATTTCATTTTGCTCTACAAAATGTAATGTACTTTATCTTTGAGGTCACTGGTTGAGCTATCCTCTAGTCTGAGCTTACTTTAAAATAATTATTGTTATTATCATAATTTATCACCTAAAAGGAGTACTTTCTTTTTCTTCCTTTTTTTTGTTTTGTTTTTAAAGACCAAGGATAAGCCTTGTTTAGACAGAAACACTGTTAAAATGCTGGCCACAATGATTGCCACTGGGTCAACATCTCACCAAATAGGAGAAATAGTTATGCAGGACAGTGATCTACGAGATGCAGTCAAAGCAAGTACATGGCGCTTAGATAGACTCCAGTGTTTATTCATCTTTAACGATAACTTTAAAACATAATGTCAACATAGCAGAACCCTCCATTATCATGCTTGGTGTCCCCTGCTTTACAAAGAAGTAATCCGTATATAATCTTAGACCTTATACTTCTTCTTCTTCTTCT
>NW_027180179.1:212500-215463 GCF_036669925.1 Montipora capricornis | reverse complement strand
ATTTACTCTATATCTTGGTTAGACCCTGTGAACAATTTAATACGCCTCTAAATGCCGAAACAAATGATATGGTTGAATTAGAAATAAGGGGAAGCGTATAAAATATTAAATGAAATACCACTATTTCCATTCTGTGGATAAATGCGTGAGAAATTTCTTCTCGCAAAATGTTAAACTTTCAGAAGACAATAGTAACTATAGCACTATGTCGCCAAAAATAAGGGGTGAGGGGTGGGTTATTGCCATATTTCAACAACAGAAGGGGGTTGAAAGTTGCTCCAATGGCCCATGAAGGCGACATTTAACGATTTTTTACATAGCAGAATGATTTTTTCCCAGTCCATTGTATGAAATTTGATTCGCTATTTACTGTGACATGATTTTCTCTTGGAGCCTCCTGAGAAAGAAGAGTGACGGTATATTGGCCCCTCTTAGTCTCAAATACACTACACAATGGTGTCACGGAACACGGAACCTTTCATTTCTGTTTTGCTGTTTAATCTGAACAGTTCTATGTACTAAAAATAAGCTTTGTAGAAAAAACATTATTAAAATAGATCATTTGTTGTAACGACCTGTCCGGGAACTTCTTAGTGGCTGAAAGTCCAAACGATTTACCACGGGAGTTCTTAAGTAAAGTAATTATACTACCAGAGGACTTTAGAACTATCGGGACCACAGTGAAGCCCTACAAATAGCCTTATTGAATAGCTTAATCAAGAAAATTATCCTAAGGTGCATGTTCCGTGATCTGTTCTATCACTTAAAACACTTTTAGATGCAGTAGCTTTTGTTTTTTGGTTCGAAAAAAGGCAAAGAATATTCCAAATACCATGATGAATCGTGTAACACTTGAGCCATAGCACAAATTGAAAAGGTCAACAACTCGGCGGTATTTACATAAGATCAGTCGTAATTGAATAGTCGTCTTGTGGGAAAATAAGTCGACTAAAACATTTCCCACACGTGGGACTGACTTCTGCTGTTCCTCAGGTACTTGATGGAAGAGATTGAAGACCCGTCACCAAACCTTCATCATCTGATACTCCCTGTCATCAACAACATTTAGCAAGAGACATGCCCTCATTAATCGCGCTGAAAACATCTCATTAGCTTAGGTAAACATAATTACCCCTTTTCAAAAGTTGGAATATACGTCTTCAGGAAGTGAGGTTTCACCAGCGAACTCACTTTCCCGCATGTCTTAATTACTGCGTGTATGTGTCCACACATTGCTTGTTGAAATTCCCTTATTTGTTTCTTTTCCTTTTATTTTCAAATATAACTGAACAATAATCGGACACCCTAAATTTCTCTTTCTCATCTGTGCCCGAACCAAGCAGGTATATTCCATCAATGATGAAAAAATTCGTCTTGAACACAAACTGTTATTCTTTCCTCTCTTCAGACTAAATACAATACTCGTCACAAATCATTGAAAGACCACCGTTTTCTCGAATTTCTGGAAAAAATCCTGAGATTTTTACTTCACACTGTTTCCCCAACTGAAAAGAGATTACAGTGTATCTTATAAATAGGATATGTTACTGTCACTCTGTTGCTGCAGCCTTGTATCGGAGAGTTATAAGTCAGGATCCTGCCTATAGTATAGTTTAGTTGTCAAAGAAGATGTGTACTTTTCTGTAACATTTTCCTTGTGGGTGTGCAACCCCTCAACGTGTAGTATTTCACAAGTGCAATTTCTTTGGAGGGAAGTTTGTTAGGGTGTAACACTGACATTCGTGATGTGTGACATATGAGGTAGCGTTTTTTACATCTAGGACAATATACACGAGGATGATGTTAAAAAAAATGATTGTATGAGTTTTGTGGAGCGACAAAATACAACGCTTGTAGTGCACGCGTTTGTGGTTTTATTACTAAGAGTACCCATGGGTAACACCTGCTGAAACATGTTTCGCCAGGAGCCCGTTACCCCGAGCTTCCATCTTCCATACTGACCCTCTGAGTCAAACCGTGTCCCGTATCTTTTTATTTTAGAAGCACCTCCCATGGGGTTTTTTCGCGGGTGTTTTTATAATAGCCAATCATAAGAGAGCTCTCGTCTCTACTGTCTTACATCACTTGCAGGCTGCGTGACAGTATTTTAATAATGGTGGAAAGCACGGAAAGCTTATCAGATGAAAGTTCTGGTATCTATGAGGCAACCTCCCCAGAATACAGCACATCTTCCAAAAGCAGTAGCGAAGAAGGGACTCCTGATAATTCTGCAACAAGTTCTAGCCGGAATAAGGAAAGACAAAAAAGAAAGGAAGTAGTTCAGCAATGACACAAGTCACCTGTTCGCGGGTAAGGAAATGCAAAAAAGAAGAATCTGCTATGTGGGATAGAAAAGAAATGGAAGAACTTTCTGCTTGGATTTTTAGTGCAGAACAAGGAAACAATGGTGAAGAACAAATATGACTGACATTGATGAAAGATTCAAGGATAAACTATCAGAGCAATTGGAAATCTTTTGCTGAACATCTTTTAGCTATTCCTCAGAAACAACAATTTCAACTTTTGGTGTCTGGGTTTTGCCGAAAAGTTTCGAAATTAGCAAAGGAATCGTTTGAGAGTTCCCTGAAAAGCTACAGAAAAAGCGGCATTTTCTGTAGCATGATGAAATTTTTTGTCTAATTTCCAGCCTGGCAAGACCACGCAGGAGCATATGATTCTGGACGGGTTACTAAAGAAGTCAAACGAAACCTTTAGTCAAGAGTCAGTTCCTTGTGTTGTGATCATACATCATGAATCTGTTTACACCATCATTCCATGGTTCGTACAACTTAAGGCAAACGAAATTCAAGGACTTTTTAAGGACAAATTAGAGTTTTCAAGGACTAAAATTTATTCAATAAACTGACATTCTTGGTCCCACTCAATGGAGTCATTTGCGAATTTTAAATAGACCAGCCACAGTTGGTCACATTATTTTATACTGTAATATTTTGTAATAACAC
>NW_027180179.1:182500-190000 GCF_036669925.1 Montipora capricornis | reverse complement strand
CAAAGTCAATTTAACTTGGCAAGTGGTACTCAATTCAATTTTTCCCTTCATCAGCTATAGTTCAATGTATTAGGAAAATAATGCCTGTGATATTTATTTCTGACAATTTACATAACTTATTTTTTAGCAGACGCCATGAAAGCAGGGCATCCAGGAACTTCGCCATACATGCTAATTCAGCACTGTTTTTCTTTTTTTGTTTTTTTTTCCCTTTATTGTAAGAAACACAATATCAATAAGTGGTAATTGATTAAAACTGTTAAAAAAAAAAGATATATTGTGGTTCAATGTGAAATGTATGTGTGTGGAAAGGGGGGCTGGGGGGGTTAAAAAAAAACCTACAGTTCAATGTATTGAGGGTTCGCAGAAGGTGACTCAAAAGGTGAATCTGAAGATGTCTTCTGCTCATGTTGTCGAAACGTCAGTCAATGTCATCTCAAACAGTCCTTCTCAGGAGTACACTCACCCAGACGATCATACTTTACTTAATTATGAAATACATAGTGTTTATTTATAACAGTTTATATTCCAGTGTATTGAGAAAATAAAAGTAAAAACGACATTAGTTCAAGAAGCTCTGGAAGGTGGCTACCCTACCTATTATGGAAGGTTGCAAGGTACAGGCTTCAGGGTTCAAATTAAAATCCGTTATTTAAGCAAACGTAAGTAGGGTTTATAGTGAAAAATAAATTCGTAGAGAAAAAAGATTTGTCCATGCAATGGAGATATTGTTCTAACAATGTTGGTGATATGTCAGGGATGAAACACGAGCTGGGATAACCAGCTCCTGGGAAGTGCCCCACAAAAATCTAAATTGTATATGAAGCGCATCTCTATTAATTGACCTAACCCTAACCCCCTTCCTTCAGTGGGTTAGTTCCCCCTTTTCCTCATGGGCATTTGCCACCTTTTGGGCACTTGCCCTCTTTTTGGGTATTTGACCCCTTTCCTTATGGGCATTTGCGCCCGTCTGGTTGAACTCTCACTTAAATGTGCTTAGTCAGAGTAAACTATGAAAACAACCCCCACAAAATTCAAAAATTAATTGGACTCTCACTAAAATTATAAGAAAAACCAAGGAAAACTTCGTGCAAAACAAAAATTTGACCACAAAAATCAAGTCATAAGCAACCAGCCGGTGCAGCTCCAGATTCAGCCTCTTCATAGTCAAGTTAACAGCAAACAGCAGATGCATCTGCAACTCCAGATTCACAAAAGCTAAGTCATAAGCAACCAGCAGGTGCAGCTGCAGGTTCAGTCTCACCATAGTCAAATTGCAGCTGCAGCTCCACCAATAAAAATTAAAAAACATAATAGATTCGTGAAAAGCCAAAAAATGTGTACGGAGCAAAAAATTTGTCCACAAAAGTGAAGTCATTGGCAACCAACAGTTGCAGCAGATTCAGTCTCACCATAGTTAAGTTAAAAGCAAACAGCAGTTGCAGTTGCATCTGCAGCTCCAGATTCACAAAGGTCAAGTCATAAGCAACCAGCAGGTGCAGCTGCAGATTCAGTCTCACCATAGTCAACGCAACAGCAAACAGCAGTTGCAGCTGCAGCCCAAATTCAGCTTCACCCTTAGAAATTCAAAATAATAACAAAAACTCTCGCTAAAATCTGCCTGGTTACAGTTAACTATACAAATTACAAGAAATACCAACAAAGAGTAATGATTGTAAGTTCGAGTGAGGCCTAACACTACTGTGAAGTTTTTGTACCCAATTATTCCATCAGGGATCAACCCTAGTATTGGAATTGGGCCCACACAAGGACAGAGAAAAACTCTGACCAGGGTGGGATTTGAAGTTTTTCTCTGTCCTTGTGTGGGCCCAATTCGAATACTAGGGTTGATCCCTGATGGAATAATTGGGTACAAAAACTTCAGAGTAGTGTTAGGCCTCACTCAAAGTTAGAATCATTACTCCAAATGCTACTGAAGGACAACAACTAGCGATTACCAATAAAGAGTGTACAGAACAAAAATTTGTCCACAAAAGTGAAGTCATAAGCAACCAGCCAGTGTACCTCCAGATTCAGTCTCACCACTCTTACACTGGAACGTTTTTAAAACGATAGGGTTTTAAAAGTTACCATTTAGTTTGCGGTGTTTTCCCGTCATTTTAGTGTGAACGATAAGCAAAAACGTGTCAAAAGATGTACATCTTCAAACGAAAACCGTTTTGCTGATTAAGGGCCATGCTCGTACTCTAGTTTCCTTCTGAAGAACTGCCTTGCCTTGTTTCGCTAGGCTATGTTCTTTCAAACAGCTCGTGAAATTCATTCCTTTTTCAGAAGCAATATTTCCTGACTTCGATTCTTTGACTGGGTATGGCAATGCACTACCTTCTGCACATTTCACTGAAGGCTTTCGTGATGACCTATGATGGATGTCATCTGTTTCATTGCCGATGTCTTACGCTAATGTCGTGGTCTCAATCAGATCCAGGTCTTTCTCTGGTATGGTGTTCTCAATCAGATCCTTGTCTTCCTCTTGGGGCGTGTTCCAAATCAGATCTCCCTGGTCCTTTCTTCTGCTTTGTCTCAGGCGACGAACAAGGATTACGACCGCTACTACAGCCACACTGACACAACCGCCTATAATCCATTTTTTCTTTGAGTCTTTTCTTCAATCACTTTGTCTTGGTCACCTCGGCCTGTTCCGTCTGCCATTTTCTTCCTGCTCGGGAGATGCGAGCCCAATGATGATCTAGTTGGAGATTTCAGCACTTTAGCTCAAAATGTGGTCGGTGTTATTGGAGGGAAAACCTGTCTTGCAATATTACGGCTAAATTTTTCCGATCGAGCAACAGTGCACCGCATATTTTTGGGTACCCCAGGAACTTGACACCCTGCAATAATGACGTCTTTTTTGTCATTGCAACAATGGAAGTTTTTATACTAGAGACGCATAATCCGTCCAGACGAATTATGTGTCTCTCATGTTATCCGTATAGTGTAAAGACGGGACGAACTATATGAGACGCATGACTCGTCTTGGACGAACTTGAGCAAACATTTTTTCTGCGTCTGTTAATTTCGTCTAGTATAAAGACGGGCACTAGACGCATAATGCGTCTGGACGAACTTTCCAGTTTAGTGCGTCTTAACAGACGCACGAAAATAAATTCTTCGTCCAGACGCATGCGTCTTGTGGCCGTCTTTATACTAGATGAATTTAACAGACGTAGAAAAAAATTTTGCCCAAGTTCGTCCCAGACGAATTATGCGTCTCTAGTATAAAAAGGAACGCAGATTCCCAACAATCCCTCGGGGTAGGCTCCAGTCACACACTTTCTGCATACGGCCTTCGAGGTCAGTGTGCAAGCCTTCTTGGTCTCTCAACACTTGCCACAGTTCATCCAATCTCTACAAGATCCTGGCTCGGTTAAATTAGAGTAAGTTTCCCCGAGTACACATGGCTTGCAGGATATTGAGGTATGTGGACTAATCATGTCTCCACATTTTACTGTCAGGCCCTGTCTGGGAGGACATGAAAACAACGAACAGTCCATATAGGTTCGATTTCCAGACACTTTATCTTCAATGGTAATCATGTCATCTAGACAAGGAGTAATTTGTGCGCTGATACCTAAAAACCTGCTGAAAAATACAGTCGCTGCCAACATGGACGCATGAAATATTCCAATGATGGTCATCTTGTTAATGTTGTGATGCTGACGCTGAACGCAAGTGCCACCAGTTCGTCCTGTAATATTGCCTTGTAGAGTCAGCACTGGTTGGTGTGACTGAATTCGCGTGAAGGTCGGTTCTCAAGAAGTTGATTTAGGAGAAAAAGAAATGAAAAGAAGGATAAAATTATCCGTTTGTTTATGTTTTTTAGTTTATGTTCTTACGTTATTTGTTTACATTTTTACGTGTTTCCAAACGTTTTCTGCGCTCTCATTTGCCCTTAGCCCATCACTTTAATGTGACTGGGGACTTCAAGATCTAGGACTGCGAGGGTCGACGAAAACGTCACTTCAAAATATAACCTGGCTTTATCATAAGTCTTTGGTCATGCCAAGTTAACAGCAAACAGCAGTTGCAGTTTCTGTTTTACCTTCACAAAAGTAAACCTCTAGCTGGATTCTCCCTAAAATCGGCCTAGTCAGGGTTAACTATGACAACACCAATAAAAAGTAAAAAAATCTATTGGTCTCTCACTAAAATCTCCTTAGGAAGAGTTAACTTTGAAAAAACCCCTAAAAAATTAAACCCTAGCCTTCCTTCTGCGGGCTTTGCCCCCTTTCTTCATGAGCATTTGCCCTCCTTTTTTTTGGGCATTTGCCCTCCTCTTGCTTGACTTCCACTAAAATCTGCCTAGTCAGAGTTGACCATGAACCCACCAAATAGAACAACAATTCCCTTGGACTCTCGCTAAAATCTGCTTCTTAAAGTCTGTTACGAGCCTAGGAAGGCCCATCAGGCCGGTGCTTATCTCCCGTTTCCGTAGCATGAGGCGACTAAGAGTATTTATACTCCCCCCTGGATGGGATGCTGGTCCATCGCAGGGTTACCCCAGCATTACGCCCGTACCCATTGATACACCTGGTTGGAGAGAGGCACCGTGAGAGTAAAGTGTCTTGCCCAAGAACACAACACAATGTCCCCGACCAGGCCCCGAACCCGGACCACTCGATCGGGAGTCAAGCGCCCTAACCATGAGGCCACCACACCTCCCAATCTCCTTAGTAAGAGTTAACAATGTAAAATAAATAGCAAATTGTACAGAACACAAATTTCTCCAAGAAATCGAGATATTGCTTTAACAATGTTTGTGATTTGTCAGGGATAAAACATGAGCTGGGGTAACCAATCCCTGGGGAGTGCCCCACAAAAAACGATATTGTATCTGAAGCTTTAAAATTAGAGAATATCAGCTTGTTTTCCTATAAACCACACAGAAAGAAAGCAAGACATTAGTAAAGAGCTTGCTGCATTTCTTGCTCAACAAAAACTTCAGCTAACCAGCTTCAGCCTCAGCTTCAACAAAGTCAAATCAACAACAAACAGCCGATGCAGTTACCGCTTCAGCTTCAGCTTCACCAGAGTCTACTGGGTTAAAATATTGATGTTTAGGGGTGGTAAATGGTAAATGCGAGACCTTGCGAGACGGCGAGACCAGCGTTTTTCTTTGCGAGCCCGAGACTTCAAAGTGTTTGACACCTTCATATAAAAAACGAGACTGCGAGGCCCGTGAAATTCGACTAAAATTTTGCAAGACCAAGAGTTTTTGAAGGATCATTCGCCACTCCTATGTTTATTTCACCAAAGTCAAGTCAACAGCAGATGCAGCTTCAGCTTCAGATTCACGAAAGACAAGTCATTAACAAGCTGCAGCTTCAGCTTCACCAAAGTCAGGTCAACAGAAAACAGCAGATGCAGCTTCAGCTTCACCAAAGTCAGCTCAACAGCAAACAGCAGATGCAGCTTCAGCCTCACTAAAGTCAAGTCAACAGCAAACAGTAGTAGGAAGAACGCCATTCTGGACCTGGTACTGACCAATCTACATCAGTTTTATGACGACCCATGTACTTTCCCTCCCTTTGGACTATCAGACCACTCTATGGTTACAGTTGCACCGTGCATTAGGGATAAGAGCCAGTCTTCCTCCAAGTTTGTGCTAAAGCGCGACAAACAAGCCAGTCGCAAGGCCGAATTAGGGAGGTATCTTGATGCCATCGATTGGCTCATGCTATTTTTCTCCGCGGAAAGCTGTGAAGAACTCCTGGTTGTCTTTACGAATTTTATCTGTACGGGATTAGACCTAATCATGCCAGTAAAGGGTGTTCGCATTAACACAACTGACACCCCTTGGATGACTCAATACCGAAGGTCATTAATTCGGAAAAGACAGAAAGCTTTTCACCAACACGGCTCTGCTTAAGTCGAAAATATGAAAGAAGAAAATCCAGGGGTGTGGTGGAAAGAAGTGAAACGTTTGGGCGGTGTTCAGTCATCTCCAGGAAACGTTATTAGCCAGATACAAGTTGAAGGTGTCGCGAAAATCTCTGAAAAGGAGCTTGCGGATCTTATAAATAGAGCATTCCTTGAGCCGCTAGAGGAATACTGATTAGCCCTACCGCTGTCCAAGCTTCCTGTGGAGGAGGATTCGCGTTTTCTTGAAGTGTCTGAGGCCCGCATGCAGTCCTTGCTTGCCAACTAAACCCATTGAAGGCAAGCAGACCCGATTCTATCCCCAACTGGCTGCTTAAAGAGTATGCTGATTTCCTTTGCCGTCCACTGACTGTAATTTTTCATGTATCTTTCAAAGAACAGCGTCTGCCTCAGATACGGAAAATGGCTGACGTCACACTGCTTTTAAAGACAAAACCAGTAAAGGAGCTCAAAACATGGTGGTCGGTTGCTAGGCATTTTTCTCCCACTTGTGTTGGCTTGCGAAATTCAGCGGTAAATACCAGTCCTATTGCCAAACCAAACAAAGATGGCAGATGTAGTGGGTAACAAAAACGGAGATTCAAGATTAGATTTACGATGTTTAACCACGGAAACGGAACGCGGATCTGGGTTTTGGAATTCTTCTGTTGTTGAAATGAAATTTTCAGTTGAAAAAAGGTGGATAAAGTGCATCAGCAAACCCAAAAACAAGCCCAATTATGGTTTGACACAAATGGACGGCCAGCTAGAGGAAGTCATTGGCAACAAATTGGAGCTAGCTGGGCCTTTAATTGACTCCTACTTAAAAGAAATCAGGAAATGTATAGCTTCAAAGCTTAACAGATCTAAAGCCACGAGGTTAGTGAATCCCGTTGTTCTATTTTTCCCCATGTACTTACCCTCGTCAGGGGATACTCGGGCGACGTAACACTCACACATTCAAGACTTTCTATCACAATAACAAAAAGGCGTTGTCTTGTCAAGCTATTCTCACGTTCAAGATTCTCAGGGGAAAACTTTATTGCCCACAGGCACTTCAATGAAAAGACAGACAGAGGTTATAAAATGATTGAGTTCTTCTCTGTTGGATGAAATAGCGCCAAAACAATCGTCGATGTAGCGGCCTTAGAGTTCAGGTTTGGGGCCGTTGTACTGATTAAAAAATTGGTGTTTAACATATCCTACAACTAGCTGTTTTTATCAAAAGGAAAATGCTGCAAATGTGTTGCAACATGAGTAGGGAATGCCATGAGTCATTAGTTGTCATTCAGCAAATTGATTGATAATTAATCATATTAATTTATGAAAAATGTAACTAACAATATAGTACATGCCACAATAAATTAACTGTAACAATAAAGGGTGTGTGTGTTTTAATATGGAAATAGAATATATATATATGGCACTGTAAGGCCCTGATAAAGGTGACTGTAAATCCTTCAATATGCTTTGTGTTCGACATTTAAAATACATTCAATAGACCATTTGACAGCTCGTGAAAGGTGACCAAGCTTCTACATGAAGCTGAGGCTTAGGGTGACGTGACACAGTTAGAGAAGTGGAAATAATAGAGACTTCTTTCTTATGATAATTATTTCTTCT
>NW_027180179.1:157500-177500 GCF_036669925.1 Montipora capricornis | reverse complement strand
AATCAGTATGGTGCAGTTCCCATTTCGTCCACAACTCAGGCTCTGATTCATATGGTTCACCATTGGTCAAAAGAGACTGATGGGAATGGCGCCACTGTAAGAACTGTACTCTTTCACTATTGTAGCCTTTCACTTGATAGACCATAATATACTTGACATAGGGTTACTAAGCTCGACTTGCCAAATAGTGTCATAAATTGGATAATAGATTTTCTAAGTGATCGCTTACAACAAATTAAGCTAGCAGATGGGCGCTACTCGGAGTGGGGCTCTGTCCCCTCTAGAGTGCCGCAAGGAACCAAGCTCGGGCCTTAGTTGTTCCTGATTCTAATCTATGACCTTAGTCTTGCCGCGCCGTGTAGCGATCAAAACGCTCCTCGCATTTGGAAATATGGGCAGAGAAAGTAAAGCACAGCAAATTGCTGATCAAGTTGTTCACTGGTCTTCCGAGAACAAATGAAGCTTCATAGCGATAAATGTAAGGAGTTAAGGATTTCGTTTGCTAGAAATCAAACAGAGTTTTCTCCAGTCATTGTCGAGGGTAAAGGGCTTGAGGTTGTCCAGCATGCAAAATTACTTGGCATAACAATTTCAAGTGATTTATCATGGAATCAACACATAAGCAATGTTGTTAAGAAGGCCTCAAAGCGACTTTATTTTTTGGTTCAGCTAAGGCGTGCAAAAGTAGCCTTTAAAGATGTCGTGCTTTTCTACGTGGCCTGTATTAGATCTATATTAAGGTAGGCGACTCCTGTTGTCTATTATGCATTGCCTATATATTTGCAGCAGGAGTTACAGCACATTCAAAAAAAAGCTTTCTCTATTATAAGCTCAGGCCAAGACTATTACGAGGTTTTAGAGGCTGTCGGCATTCCACCGATCATGGCTTATATCAAAGACAGCTGCAGCAATCTCTTTAGCAACATTATTGAAAGCGACAATCACAGGCTTCGTGATTTGTTGCCTGGTGCCAACCATCCAAAGCACAATTTAAGACGTACAAGTAAGAGGCGTTTCGAAATCCCCTGGTGGAGGACAAACGGTTTTAAAAAATACCTTCATGATGTCATCCACCATTAAATATCACAAAAATAGTTAATTAAGAACCGTTTCCTAGAAACCTATGTAGATAATGTAAATATAGCTTTTAAATATAGATAGGTTTTAGCTCATAGTTTTTATAATTGTTTTATAATTTTGAATATTCTTATATAGATTATATAATATATTTATTAAATTACATTATTGTAATATACGCAATTCAGCCGCAAGGCTTCTAGGTATATTTAAATACACTATCTTGCTAGGTATATTTAAATACACTATCTATCTATCTATCTATCTATCTATCCGAGAAGACTTGAAAGTCTAACCATTTGCAGATGAAATTACGAAGACAGCACTTTCTCCTCAGTCACTCTAAGATCGTGAGTGTTGCTCCAACAAGCTCAACCCACACACGTCGCCATTGTCTTTCTCACCGTCGATGCTGCTGGAGTTCCAGAAGACTTTTTACGGACATCACAGCCAAGCCAGCCACTTCTGTTGCAGAGAACAGGACACCCACAACACCGGGGGACTTTATCGCCTACTCTTCTCGAATAGTGCTTGGGTTCTTTAACGTCACACAGAGAACTTATGAACATAGTAGACGGGGCCTACGGTTTATAGTCCTAATCCGAGAAGACTTGAAAGTCTAACCATTTGCAGATGAAATTACAAAGGCAGCACTTTCTCCTCAGTTATTCTAAGATCGTGAGTATCGATCCAACAGGCTCAACCCACAAACGTCGCCATTGTCCTCCTCAACGTCGATGCTGCTGGAGTTCCACAAGCCTTTTTAGAGACATCACAGCCAAGCCGTCAACTTCTGTTGCAAATAACAGGACACCCACAACATCGGGGACTTTATCCCCTACTCTTCTCGAATAGTGCTTGGGTTCTTTAACGTCACACAGAGAACTTATGAACATCGAAGATATTTGTGAGACGGGGCCTCCCTTATCCAAGAAGACTTGAAAGTCTAACCATTTGCAGATGAAATTACAAAGGCAGCACTCTCTCCTCAGTTATTTTAAGATTCGTTTAAGACTTTGTTGGCTATTTACAAGTGCAACTGCCAAGCTAAAACAGGGACCTCATACATGGTAGTCAGGTACTCAACCGAGTCTCTAGTACGTAGTGGTTCCTTACAAGTCCTAGAGATATCCTGGCAACAATGAGTCAAGTTGGTCACTTGATGATACCCTCTGAAAGACTTCATGTCTAAGATTAATACCCTCTGAGAAAGAGGGGGGGACCAGGAAACCATATTTTACTTGTGTAAAAGATAATTTCTTGATTTCTCTTAGGCTTAGCAATGGAGAAAGGGCTTAAAAGGAAAAGGCAAGTCAGTTCATCCGAAGAGACCTCTGCTGATGATTACAAGCCATCAGAAGAGTCCTCTTCTGATGAGTACAAGCCATCAGAAGAGACCTCTGCTGATGATTACAAGCCATCAGAAGAGTCCTCTTCTGATGAGTACAAGCCATCAGAAGAGGAGTCTTCATCAGAAATTGAGGACGACTATAGAGTATTTTGGACCCCAGAGGAGGTCCAAGAGCTAATGACAGCCCTCAAAGTCTTCCCGGGATATCCAGGAGTACAAAAAATCGTGGATATATTTAGTGAATCAAAGGAGCTCCAAAATGCGTGGGAACATTATGGAAAGGAGAAGTGCATCCAAAAAGTCAAGAACATTTACAAGACAGTCAAGAAAAAAACCGACAATGACAACGAGCACCTCCACGAAAACGACACCTACACCGACTCCAACAGATACAACGATGGTGATGACGAGAGTAATGACATAGATGACGATAACATAAATTACGCTACAAGTGATGACAATGACGATGACGATAACAGAAGATACGATAGAGACAATGAATACGAGGATGATGGCACCGATGAAACACTTTTCATTCAGTTATTTCTTTAGCCTTTCCCCTGTTGAAAAAAACTAAAAGTAAAAAAATTATAAAAGAAAAGTTGCACTCTGGCTTCCATGAAGTCAGAGTTGGCAATTAAAAAAAACAAAAAACAAAGCAACATAAAGGGAATTGGGGGGACTAGAGACTGCTCCAATGATGTTTGTGATTTGTCAGAGATAAACACAAGCTGGTGTAACCAACCCCTGGGGAGTGCCCACAAAAACCTACATTGTTTCTACAGCATGTCTGTACATAGTGGTCCAGGAATCTGCATCATCGTGCATAGTAGTTAGATACTCATCCGACTGAGTCACTGGTACGAGGTGGTTCCTTGAAAACACTATAGATTTCCTGGCAAAAATGAGTCAAGTCGGTTACTTGATGATACCCTCTGAAAGACTTTGGCTCTCAGAGTAATACCCTCTGAAAAAAGAGAGGGGGACCAGGAAACCATATCTTACTTTTGTAAAGAAGGTACTATTTCTTGCCTAATCCTTGTTGCTGTGCACATGCACCAACAGAGAGGAAACCAACACAACCATGTTTTAACTAAACCATGTAAAGAGTCTGTATATAAGTAACCAGTAAACAGTATCACCTGCGCTTCAAGCACATCATGCACAAATGCCTTCTAAGCATGTGTCACACGTTTGAACGTTATAGCTCTCAACGCTCTAAAGTTATAAAAGTTTAGGATAACAAAGGTAAATGTGTTATATGCCTACAACAGGTAAAACATGGGTATACTCAGACAGCCATAACATACCTTCTAAAATTCCAAGTCCAAGAAATAGCCAATGGTCTTATCTGTCACTAACTCAAGTTTCAACACTAAAAAAGCAAAAACCTTTCCCAAATCCAAGATGGCAGCAATCTACAAAGGAAACAAAACCCTTCTAACTTGACAGCGTTTTCACCTCTCCCGTTCAAACCTGTCACACATGCGTAGGAGTCCTGGCCCTTTACGATGGTTCTCAATATGGTAGAATAAACGTGCTGAGTCAACATTTTCTTAGTGTTTGTTCACAGAGCAAGGCAAGATTTTCAAACTTAAACTTATTCACAAAAAAGGGAATAAATGTACAAACTGTTCACACGTCACCTTAATCCCTGCTGCCTGATAAACCTTCCTGCCAAGTTTCAGCCAATTCGCCCACAACCTCTGCAATCTAAGATCAATTCGTCATCACCAAAGAGGGCAAATGTTCAACGTGGGCAAATATCCAATGCCCAAACGGGGGCAAATGCCCAAGGAATATAATGTTATTTCCATAAGCTATGGGTAAACTATTAACTACTACTTCAGGCTTGTTGTCAAATATCCATATTTTGATATCAGTTGATTACAAATCGTAACAGCAATAACCATTTTCATTTGATGTCTTGATTCATAGGAATCAGATTTAGAGACTGAGTTGTGTTCAACCTGTCAAGAAAGTGAGCCAAACCTAGTTACTTCCGGGATGTCTGATATACTGTGGGTTCGGTGTGATGGCTGCGTGGACTGGCATCACCAGGTTTGTGTTGGTGTAACTGACCTTGCAGTATGGCACTGTGAAGCATGCTTAATGTATTAGGTTAACCCACTGGAGTATCCTTCTACAGTATATAAAGGGCAATATTTGTTTTGTACTCTTTTCATACACATTAACATTTCATTGGTGTAAAAGTACATGTATAATGTTGAAAGTTTCATTGGTAAAAACAGCAATGTTCTACCATCTCAGACATTTTAGATTGTTACTTGGACTGGCACTGTCACCAGATTTTTTTGGCGGAAATGAGAGCCTGTGTGACTATGAGCAATGCTTAAAATGTTTGGTTTTCAAGTTAAGTAGTATACCTTTTATGTT
This sequence comes from Montipora capricornis, assembly GCF_036669925.1. Taxonomy (NCBI): domain Eukaryota; kingdom Metazoa; phylum Cnidaria; class Anthozoa; order Scleractinia; family Acroporidae; genus Montipora; species Montipora capricornis. Next base: position 172,675 of record NW_027180179.1, on the reverse strand, counting down.
TGCTACAGACTGGAAATAGTTTCTTCAACTACGTTAAGCATGTTAAAATGTGTATTAGTACATGCTGTGGTTCAGTTTTATCCTTTGTTCAGCTGTTATTTTCCTTTGATTTTGCATATTACAAAGTAATATAATGAGTACAAAAGAAAGAAAAACAAAAATTGAACCACAAAATATATAAACAAAAGAAACATATTACTGTCTTATGCTTGTTGAAATTGAAAATGATATTTAAACAGAGGGCATATTTCTTGCTACAGGTATATGTTTACTTCAGTTTCCTCTTCCTTTAATAATATAGCCTTAGAAATCAATGTTATTTTAGTCTGATTTATACCTTTGAAGGCTTAAAATTTCAATAAAACAATGCTGATTTTGTGGTCTCATATCAGTATCTTTTGTGTGGGGACATTTGACATGTTCAAACAGCTCTTGAGTGGGGATTACTGACACCCAAAAATTGAAAATGTCAATTGCCCCTGGGTATGCCCGCACTCCCCCTGTTGGGGCAAGACATTAGGGAGTTTAAGAAACCACGACGGCTACGGGGACGAAAACGTCACTTCAAAAGATACGTTTGGGCTATTCTAAGTATTTCGAGATTATTCAATCTTGTTTATATTATAAAATATGTGCGAAGTGTCCTACAACTGGATTGGTACGGACGGATTTGAAGTAAAGAGCGAGATTGAAAGATTCACTGTAGTTTCTCCACGATGTCGTTAAAACCTCAAATTTGGTAATTTCACGTAGTAGTTTTGACGAGTACGGGAGATAAATGTTTAAAAATGCGAGCCGCACGTGCAGCACTATCTTTTTGCTTCTTTAACCTTTTATATTACTGCTTTTTGGCGTTGTCGTTGCCGTAGCCGTAGCCGTTGTCGTTTCTTAAACTCCCTATTGATAGGTGCAATACGGCTTTCAGTTTTTCTTCTAGGACAACAAGAATTTTCTACTGAAGTAGTGCTTCTAAATGCTCAGTATTTGTTTCGTCAGGCATGACACTACTCAAACCTGGACTAATACACAAAAAAAACTAATAAAAGCATACATAATTGGAAAAAACGCGAGGGTGAGGTAATGTGGAGAGCTTGACGAGGCTAAAAAAGAAACCACCATTTTGTTCGCTGACCTGACCATTTAACACATTGATGACAATCTTTTGTGCCTGTCCTCTTAAAAGCCTGGTTTTCACTAGCGACACAAGCTCAAGCGCAAGCATTAAGGAGCGCTCATTTCACTATGAAAACATGGTTGGCGCAAGCCTAAGCACAAGCGCAAGCTCAAGGATCAAACATTTTCCTTTTCCTTCTCCTTGTGCTTGCGCTTGCATTCCCTTAAGTTATGTGAAATACATCTGGCCAATTAAAGCACTCGTTTCCCTGTGTCTAAGCATTTGCACAAAATGGGGTATGCAGTGATTGATTTTGATGCTTATGTCAACATTTGTTTGCACCAGTGTAAGGTAGTTATGCTTTTGCTTGTGACGCTAGTGAAAACCAAGCATTATAAAATGATTTCATACCTTTGTAAAAATTGTTGTGGAACAAAAGCCGAACAGCATAACAGACCACCAGAAATACATGTATGTTATTTTCATATCCTTAAAGTGCAACTGTGGAACAAAAATCTCCTCTGTTTTCTTCAGATTTTAACATCTGAATGATGAAACTGTAGGCCTTATTAAGAAGCAGAAGAATGTCCTACATACACTTGGTTGACTATTAAAGAATGGAGTATGAGCTGATAAACTATGCAAAATGTGATCATAGGAGGCTGGAAGTCTGAAACACTCGTGCCTGCATATGGTTCATGGTTCATTTATTTCACACTATTTACATAACATTAACATAGAAAGAAAAGTATAGTCACAACACATGGCTACAAGATAAAATAATTACAGTGCAGGTTATAAAATGTGTCTGGTGGTCAAAGTAGCGAAGGAGGCTTTCTTACTAAATCAATTCTGTAAACAGACATTGTTTTCTTAATCAGTTGAGTCTTTGTTGTCACCTTTTCCTCAATCCAGCTCCTTAAAGACTTTTAAATTAGTTGATTAAGTTCTAAACAAAAAATGCCTCGAGTCTTCTGCTCAAAATTAAATGTGTTGACCAAGATGGATGCAAGATGGATGCAAGTTTTTGAGCTCCACTAAATTTCGTTGATTTCTTTCAATTCTTATATGTTTGTTGTTCTTTTCGTGTTTCTTTCTGTTTTTTCTTTTACTTCCCTGTACAACTCGTTTACTATGCCAGATTCAGTTGCAAATTTAAAGAGGGAGAATAATTCTCTTAAAGCACAAGTATCGACAATGGCGGATGAGATCTCGAGATTGAAAGAGATGATAGAGCAACAGATCGGCAATACTGTTAGTCCAAGAAGGAACGATGGAGTCCGTAGCGTAGAATTCTTAAGCAAGGAATACTACGACCTTAATTGCTTCAGAGCCATGGCGAAAAAAGAATTACAACGCTTGAGCACCAGCCTTGCCGAGCTGCAGACTAAAGTTGATGCCATTGCAAATGTTATTGATGAGTTTCAGGACCACAGCTTCTTATACAACATTAAAATGGTAAGAGTCGATTTCACCAGATGAATCCGCAGCTTATTTTTAAAGAAATGGGAGCCAACGTAACGATCAATGACATTAACAAAGCACATTGTGTCCCCAGCCGAAATGAAAACGGAAACCCAAGCCGATAGTGTGCAGATTTGTTAGAAGATTGGCTATAGATATGGTCATGTCTGTTGGAACGATATTTGCAGAGTAAATGCGGCTGATGCTGGCCTACCTGAGGATTCTTTACTAAGCGTGGCTAGAATTTTTGATCATCTATCACTAAGAATGCAAACTGCATTATTCCAGGCAAAGAAGTTCAAAGAACAGAAGCAAACCCTTACCAAACCAACCTTATTTTAAACCTGGTTTGAATCTATTTGAATGCTATTTTAACTATTTGCACACTAGTTTAAGGTCATCATACTCTATTTAAATCCTATTTTGTGAAAATTGAAAAATAGTGCCATGTATTTAAAATGTAGTTAAATAGGAGTTAAACACTAGTTAATGACCACTGATAGGATGAGTTCAGCTATTTGTAATCTATTTCTTAGAATAATAGGTTTCAAATAGGTATTTGCAATCTATTTATACACCACACGTTTCAAAATAGTTTAAAATATGCTATTTAAATACTAATTACAAGGCAACTACGAAAAAGTTGATGATTTAAAAAGTGGTTGTGAAATATTCTTTACAAAAGTAGTAATTAAATAGTCTAGTTGAAATCTATTTCAAACATATGGCATTCATAAATCTCCTAAATAGGAATAAAATAGTCTATTTAAAACTAGTTTGAACTTGAAAGGAGTATCTGAAAGGTATTTTAGAATTGCCGAGTACTGGAATAATTTTCGAACATATTCTTAATAGCCTATTTAATACCTATTTAAAATAGAGAGTCATTTCAAAGCTTCAAAATAGGGATAAAATAGTGTATTTATAACTATTTCAAATTGGAAAGAATATTTTAAAGCTATTTTCAAATTGCTGAGTATACTCGAATCATTTTCCAACATATTTTAATAGTACCTATATGAAATAGACAGTCATTATAAAGCTTCAAAATAGGGATAAAATTGTATATTTAAAACTATTTGGAATTTTAAAGGAGTAACTAAAAGGTATTGTTAATTTAAATCAAGGAGTACTCTTAAACAGATGTAGATGTCACATATAAAATCTCATATGATGATAACAGTACTATAAACTAACTGCGATTTTGAGATGCCGATACTGCATTATATTGGAAGAAGGAAGGACAGAGACTACTGTATTGAAGAATCAAGAGGTGATTAATTGCCAATCGCGACCGCAATGATGTAGTTCGAAGCGTTTGAAAAATCAGTTCGTAAACTTGTTAAATACCCACCAAGTAAATAAAAGCATCTCATACAAAAAGTTAAAAATGTTCATCAGCGCAAGTTACATTTGCTTCGTACTGTACTTAAGTACAAGCTGACTGTCTCTGATGACCTTGGACATCTTAGTCCTTTTCATAGGAGTTTGGGATGTGACACACATAGACACTGTCAGAATCAATGTCAATTCTCATGCATTTCTCTTTGATGGACGAGATGGGCACAGCAATGACCTTGTCTGTGACGGTTACCCGTTTTATGTGCCTGACTACTTGCATACCATGGTAGGAAGGAAGCTGATTTGTGTGTCTTGCCAGTTTCTGTACAAAAGCAACATAATGCAGTGGCAAAGAGCACGAACATTTTTTATTTAATTGTAGGCAGGACATTTTTGTGCACTTCTCTGCATATTTAATGTACTTCAAAATAGAGCCATAGTGGTTCCTTCGATTCATCTGGAAAACAACTGTGAAATTGTTTCTGGCTGTTGTTTTCTTGTAAAGAGAGCTTTGGTACTCCAAACCATTTACAGCAGCACGTCTAAAAATCCACATGCAGGACACACTCCCAAGAATTCCCTTCTCTTCTTCAGTCACTAGTGTTGACGTTTCCCAGACACGTTCCAGAGATCCCACAACAAAGATTCCTTGAGATATCTCTTCCCCCACAGTCCTAATGTAGAAAATATAAATGCATAATTTTACCATATGATCATATAGACTCCACTAGCAAAAGTATGAATCTGACAATTTTGTTACACTCCCCTTACATTGTATTTTGCTGATCCTACATACAGCTTGCTGGTTAATTTTTAATTATTAATAATCTAAACAATCTGCATACAAGTAATCTGTACCTGCACTGATATGATTTTGACAGAAGACTCTTGTACAGAGCCCTTGCACTTGACCCTTCGGGCAAAGATTCAGCCAATTGTGGTAAACTCTGGTGCACACAAATCGATCTTATTATCTGGAAGAAGAACATCATACATTTAAACATCACAGTTATAAAAAGATGTTACTCTAAAACCAACGTTAACTGCATTAATGCCTCTTCAGGCCCAGTGGTGAAATCACTCACTATCTCCAATCCCACCTCTGTGAACTCTTTACAAAATAAAACAACTTGTAAAAATGTTTCCTTTAGCCTTTATACTGAAATAAAATAATGTCAGTGACGTTTTGTCTGAGAGCCCACTTAACATGGACACCCGGATAATACGGACACCATGGCATGTCCCTTTGGTGTCTGTTCAGCGGGGTCCCACTGTACTTCAAAATTCTAATTTAACTTGCACACAGTGGATTCAAACTAAAGCCATGCTGTGGATGTGCCACTGCAAATTGCTATTTATCTATTTCATTTATTTATTATTTTTTCCTTAAGGAAATAATTATTATTAATGATACATACTTTACATTACTGTACTAAATATTATAATTACATACATTTTAAATACCTTTCCTGCCCGTGGATATTTTGACTTCCGTGAAAATATCCTTTCAGGTCTCCATTATAGTCTTCAAATGGGAAACACGAGTTTGACCATAGAGGACCCAAGTTTGTCACAGTTTCTTTTAAATGAAGAACTTGATGAACATTAAAAGTTTGGAACCTTTCTTGTTGTACAGTTCGTGTTCTTCACTTTTAAACCAGCAAGTTAAATTATCTCTGGGCAAGTATGTCACCTTGCATACTTACTCGGCTGACCAGTTGTGAGAAAAAGGAACATGGATCCCTGTAATACTTCTATATTAGCAAGAGAATATGAATGTGGGGGTAGCGTATATAGTTATGTCAGATGGAAATTTGACAACAGAATATTAAATGATTGAAAAGAGAGCAAAAATGACTGGACATATACAATGATCAAATTATGTTGTAACAGTGGGATTTTGTTGGACAGTTATTATTTGGGTTTATCAACAGCTTCATTTCCCATAAAAGTTTTCAAATTGTTGTTTTATATCAAATACCGTTATATAAGTTTACAAATGGTTGAATTGGCTGGCCAATGAGCATTGCACCCATGTCACACAGCTCCATTCCATGAAATCCTACTCACCTTTCCATTGCTTCCAGTCAGAGAGACTTCGAGGTCTCCGAGTAATTTCAGAAATGGGCTTTAATTGAAGCAACGAATTGTCTATTTCTTCAAAACTGTTGCCCAAATAACTGTCATTAGTCTTGTCCTCAAACCAGCTCTTGAGATGTTGGTCCACCACACCCTCACAGATACAATGCATGTAGTCTACAGATGTGCCAGCAATAACATCATGAAGAGGTAATGAAAATGCCCAGGACAGACCAAGAACTCCCTCTTCTGGCTTCTATAAGATAATTGAATTTTACAGAAGAATGCATGAATATTGGAAAATGCGACCCCGCACAGAAAAATGGACACTGTTTGAATTCTCCTAGCTTGTGCGTACTAGAATGACTGGAAAAGAATTTTTACGTCTTCAGCAAATACTAGATACCAGGCAGTCTGGGAATGAGAATGAAATTTGCTGCTTTTCGTACCTTTTTAAAGCTTTTCGACCCAAGTGAACGAAAGTTCACGCCAAGTGACTAGTTCGTGAATGAAATTTGCTGCTTTTCGTACCTTTTTAAAGCTTTTCGACCCAAGTGAACGAAAGTTCACGCCAAGTGACTAGTTTGTGAATGAAATTTGCTGCTTTTCGTACCTTTTTAAAGCTTTTCGACCCAAGTGAACGAAAGTTCACGCCAAGTGACTAGTTCGTATGGAGTCAGATCGAACTCAATACGCATGAAAAATATCTACTCAACAAGTTCGTAGTCAAGTCAGATTAGTTTGTACGTTGCCATCTCTTTGGAATTCTTAATTTTCCGTCTGTCAGCCGATTGTATTGCCCATTTCTAAGATATCCATTAGTGTCCATTTTCCCATGCGGGGTCGCATATTAATACATAATGTTGGGGTTAACTGTTATTGAGTACCCAACGAAGTAAATATCTTGTACTTCTGTACATATACATGTAACTTACCCTGTCAAGCAAGCAGTAATAAAAGATATGAATATTGTCAGCTAGGGGATATTGTATTAGCTTTCAATGAATGTAAGCTTGCAAAGTTTAAGGGTTACTATTAAAAGAAAATACACAGAGTTGTCAAAAAGTGCCAGTAATATTGCCAGCTACTCTCATGTTTGCACCCACTCAATTACATTGGGAACCCCTTCATTTTATTAATTGTCGTTTAAGGCTTCTGAGCTGTATGCTTTCCTAAATTCGCCGGCTAAAAACAAACACCTTTTTGTTTCATCGTAAGCCACGCAGCTCTAGCAGGTGAGTCCATGCAGCTATCAAGGAGAATACCTCTTACTTTCCTGAATGCCACTCCTGGGATTTCAATACCTAAATGGTCATTAAAGGAATAAAGAAATTAAATATCAAATCTCAGCATACCCAGTTCATTCAAATATTTTGCCACAAAACTGCCAAGAAAAACAATTTGAATGCATTACTGATTGTATTTTCCAATTTGTGTTTATAGTACTGAAGAATAAGGCATGGCTTGTTACCATTCTGTAACAATATTAATATAACTCTTATGTTTTACTTTGCTTCAATTTGAGAGAGGCCAGCTGATTTTACTATTAGTAGCCAGCTACCAAAATGGTTTTTCTTCTACTCATGACAGCCCTGAACAGTATGGCAGAGTTGATGTCTAGACCTCTAACAATAACTCCAGAACAGGAATTTACAGCTATATGACTAGCTTAACGACATACAGTACTTATGTACAATTACCAAACTTTTCTGCAAACCTGCAAAAATTACCTTATTACGGGCTGATGACAGCTGTTATTATTGACTGGCATAAACTGTCTCCAAAAGTCTTTTTTGGCCCAAATTGAGCTGGGAGGTATAACAAAACACTTGGTTTTGTTTCTCCTCGACCTCAATGTTGCCCTTTGTGCTTCACCCTTAGGGAACATTGAGGGTCTTTGGGAAAACAAAATTCACTGTTTCCCTTGTGGCCAGTCATTAAGTGTATATTATGTACATCATACATTTAACTCCTCACCTTCTGTGTATAAGCGTCTAATGCTTTCACAAAATGGTTTCATGAATGTAGGAAAGTGTGGTTTTCCCCGTCCAAACCATATCCCAGCAAACAATCTATTTGCCCTGCTAAATCTGCAAACAGAAACAATTACGTACATTGTGTAAATAGGTAGTAGTGTATAACGTGATGATAATTCAAGGCTGCAAGTAACTTCTTAGTGAAAGGACATTACAAAGCACGTCACAATTCCAGTCAGACTAAACAAACATTTGGCTGGACTAACTTAAAGAATATGGAATTTATTTGCTCGTTATATTTGGCACCAGGAAATGACTAGAGAGGTACTGCAGTATTATTTGTGGCAGTTTAAGACAGAGTGAAATTTGTTGATAGAGTAAAAATTTAATTCAAAAGAAAACTGGCAATGCAGACATTATAATGTCCAATCACAGGAAGCTCGTTTGATGATTCATTCCAGCCTCTCAGCTTGTAGCCAAATGTTTTCTGTTTATCTTGGGTGAACTTTTGGTGAGCAAAGTACTTGCTAAATTTGGGGTCTCGGCCTAATATAGCTGGCATCGGCTTATAGTCGAATAACTACAATAAACTATAAATTTAGGTTGCTGCAAGTGCACAGCATCAGATCTTGGCAAGTTTGTCACGAACAACTGCTAACAAGCAACCAATATTTCTGTCAGAGTGTTATTTTAAAGTTTTTATTTTTTCTCAAAATCATGCTTGAAATTTGGGGGTGCGGATTATACACAAGTTTTTACGGTATTTCAATAATTGACCAAATTTGGTAGCAATTACATACATGTATTCAAAGCTGTGCTTCAAACACACTGTCCACATGTACCTTTCTCTTGGTGGTAGCTCATTTATGACATAATATATTGGCCACACTCCTGCTTTTGAAGATCGTACTAATGCTACACCATCCGTATTGCCAAGTAAAGATATATTATCAGGGTTGCTCAAGAAACCATTGTCAGCTGACAGTCTTTTGTATAGATGGCCATCATAAACATCTTCAATTCCATTTTCTTCTTTGTTCTTTCGAGTAAACCTGTAGCTAAGTTTTTCCACTACACCAGGGCCTAAAAGATTTAAGTTTTATACTATACATCAACTAACATTTTTTATACATTAAGTATAACTTTGTCTTAAATTGAAGTTTTGTTAAAACCACAACAAGGCCTTAATGGCATTGTCAATCAAGAATTAATGTTATCTTTCACTAAGGTTTGCTTTTAGGTCTCTAATATAGGGTGAAAGTAACTTGTGTGTTACAGCTGTCAATTGCAGCTGTATATAGTCAGCAGAAGTAGTATTACTTTCCTTATAATTCAGAAAAAGGAGAGTATAACATATTTATAAAATTATACTGTAAATAAACTTACAGCATCCTATATAACTAAATATTAAAGAAACTTATTGAAAAAATTAATAGTACAGATGCACTGGTAAGCCAAATAGAGATAGTGTAGTGCACATGTCTAAGGAAATAATATTGTACATTTACATCTACATGTTAATAGGGAGCAAAGATTATCTATATAAGCTAAATAGACGTGCTGTATGTATCACTGAAGGTCGATCAATCAGGGCTGAGGAGTTAAAATCAACACTTGGCTGGCCCAACCTACAAGCACGCAGAAATTATCTCAAATGCCTTTCAGTCTATAAATGTCTTCACGGAATAACGCCTTCGTACTTACTTTCAGAGTTTAGGCACGCACACTTTTTCCATTGATATAACACCAGATGACATGATTTGCTGCTCTCTCACTTCTCAAAATCTGCTAAGTATCATGGGAGCTTCAGAATAAATGACGCTCAAACTTACAACACCATTCCGAGAAACATTAGGCAAGAGGAGACGTTCAGCGAATTTAAAATCAAACTACAGTGTAAAGCGCCATCTTAAACAGTAACACCTGCATGCTGCATTTAAGTTATAAATTATAACTTCATTATTTGTCTAGTTTTTAACGTTTTGTCTTCGTTTTGTGCTGTGTCAGGGCTCCATTTAAATTAGCTCTGCTAAATTGGATGCCCCTGGATAAATATTGAATTAAATTTTAAAAAAAAATGTTGCAATAGCTATGTATAATCAACAGCAACGAAGGGCTTAAGAGTCTAGGCAATAAACACATTAACTCTACAGGTGTTTTCAGTACAAATCCTTAGTCAACATTTTGTGAGTAATGTTGGAAACATACAGTAGTATGGGCAGCATTTAACAATTGGTCTGTAAACTTCCTACCTGATAGAACAGTTCTCAACTGTTCTTCAATAGGTATTTCAAGGAACATGGCCTCTTCTTTCAATAAGCATCCACATATACCACAGGTTTGTTCTGCATTCACCTTGCCACTACCAATGTATACCTGACACTTCTTATTAGGACAGTAGAAATGTTTAACAATTCTTTGTGTGTGTTGTTCGAAAAAACAGAAAATGTCCTTAGGATCTTTAGGCAAATTATTCTCTGTTGGACAAACAAGGTTGATGAATGACAAAATGTCTTCAAGAGCTACCCCAGAAAGGTGGTGCCTTGTGACGATACCCAACAATAAAATAACTGATTCCTTCACAGTCAGTTGTGAGGTGGGAAATAAAAAATCATCAGCTCTATTGGATTTTTCAGTTTCCACCGCAACTTCTTGGAGTTTGCTCAAACTTCTTAGTTGTTCAAGTAAATCTCTCTCATCAATTACATCCTCATGGTCATCTGAGATCAAACGGAATGAAGAATGTCCCAGTTGATGATCATCACTGCTAGTAATAGCGGACCTCCGCGCGCCTGTGCGCGAAGAAAATACTGGTAACCCGATGGGAGAAAATTTGGTAAAATAGCCATGACGTCATTTTCCGTCCGTATGTACGTCCGTCCGCCCCTTCATGTATGCCAATGTGACCAGAACACGTAACCATATCACAGGCTCAAGTTTGGAGCTCATCCAGGAGGCAATACTCCATTTGACACTGTAACTAGTTTACAGCATACATCTTTAATATTGGACATCAATGTTATGGTCAATTGACACCTGTCAAAACAAGGTATCCGCTGACCAGTATCACGTGACCATATCGCGGGTTCAAGTTAGACCTTATCGAGGTCAGCTGTTCTTTTTTTTTTACGTTGATCGCTGACCCAGGACTGGTTGTTAATTGGATCGCAGGCTCAAGCCAGGTCAGACACTCACACAAACACCTGATCAAGGCTTAATTTTTCGCGCTCTTTCTGTGGCTCGACGCAGCTACAGAGCCATGCTACGTTAGCAAAGCTCTTGACAGTCGATGCTTTCGTGTTCAGGTATGGTTTGGAAAAAATATTTTTCTTGCATTTTTCGCTGGTTTCAGTCCAGGTTTAACATAATATAGCTGTGGTCAGGACACACTGGTGGCTGTCGTATCTTGATCACAGTTAATGTTTAACGATTGATTACGTAAGAGTTATGACTAGTTTAGCAACGTGATCGAGTTTATATGAGTTGCAGTTAGTACAGTGTATGTGTAACATGTACGCGTAATACATTTATCAGATTATTGGAATAAATAGCAATCAAACACAACATTGGCGACGAGGATAAACCAAAATGTCCGATGGTGAACAGGACCCACCGCCTGCTTCAACTTCTTCCACTTCTTCAGGCATTTCAACTACGACAAATTCAACCGCAGCAGCCACTGCCGCTACGCCTCGAAGTGGATTACCGCCATTTCAGCCGTTCGACCCCTCTTCAGATCCTTCCACGGTTGGGCAACGATGGAAGAAATGGGTGCGTCGATTTGAAAACCTTCTCCTAAGTCTACGAGAATTTGACCCGATTATTCGTCGAGGCCTATTGCTTACATACGTAGGCGATGCAACAAACGATGTTTTCGACATCTTACCGGACACTGGCACAACCTACGAATCTGCCGTCACTGCTCTCAACCAGCACTTTGACCCCATGCAAAATAAAGACCTGGCAGTCTTCGAGTTCCGAGAACTCAGGCAAGAAATCAACGAAACGCTCAACGACTTCTACCGTCGATTGAAAACAAAAGCGTCCGATTGCAGTTTCACCAACACGGATAACGAAATCCGAACCCAAATTATCCACAAGACAAGGGACAAACGTCTTCGCCGACGAGCCCTACGAGAAAGCTTCACCTTACAAGAGCTCCTCAATCATGGGAGATCGCTTGAACGCACCGACGAGCAAGCTAAAAAGCTCGAAGGCGAAAATTCTCAATCGCCATCACTACCAGTAAATGCAGTGGAAACACAGTCACGTTTTCCACACGGCAACTCACGTGTTTTCGGAAATGGTTTACGCAACAATCGTCGAAAACAAGATGGCTCACCTAGCGGCTTACATAACCATCGAAGAACGCAGAAACCGCCTTCTCGACCAAAACAATCAACCACGACTTGCAGAAATTGCGTTGGTCGTTTTCCACACAAAGGCGGAATGCGTTCGTGTCCAGCTCAAGGAACAGAATGTCACAAATGCCACAAACTCCATCATTTCGCCAAATTTTGTCTGTCAAGTAAACCGCAAGCACATGGTGTCCAACACGTGACGGGTGAAGTCACACAACCCGAACTCTCTTCAAGTGAGACAGATGATGAATATCTATTCACCATCCATAACACAGGCAAACATCCCGAAACCACCGTAATAATCCATGGCGTACCAGTGAAAGTCATCGTGGATTCTGGCGCTTCCGTAAACGTGCTCAATCACGCAATTGTGGATCGCATCAAAGAAAAAAATGCCAACTTCCGGTTAACACCCTCATCTGTTAAAATCCATGCCTATGGCACCGAGCAGCCCTTAGACATCGCTGGTCAGTTCACCGCATCTATTTCTACCTCTAGCGGAAAATCAACAGAAGCGATTTTCTTCGTTTCTAACAGCAAATCCAGATGTCTCCTCGGTTTTGATTCATCAACAGCACTTGATCTTCTGAGCGTCAATCTCAACAATATCACGATACAACATGAGGACTCTCAAGTTCACACAATCCTCACTAAACACTGCAAGTTGTTCATGGGAACAGGAAATCTGAAAAACACCCAAGTGAAGCTGGAAATCGATGAAAGTGTCACCCCAGTGGCTCAACCGCCCAGAAGAATTCCTCACAGCATGAAATCAAAGGTCAACTCCAAACTTGAGGAAATGCGCAATGAAGGCATCATTGAAAAAGTCCAAGGAGCCACACCCTGGTTATCGCCCCTTATAGCCATCCCTAAGAAAAATGGAGATGTTCGTTTGGTTCTAGACATGCGAATGTCAAACACCGCCCTCACACGGCGCAGGGTACAAATCCCCACAGTTAACGAAATCCTCCAACAAATGGAAGGTGCAACCATATTCTCCGAAGTTGATCTCTCCCAAGGTTACCTGCAACTTACATTGGCCGAAGAATCACGCTATATCACTGCCTTTTCTACACCTGATAATGGCCCGCATCGTTTCACTCGCCTCATAATGGGTGCCTCCCCATCAGGAGAACATTTTCACGAAATCATCCATGATCTAATCAGAGAAATTCCAGGAACCGCCAACATCTCAGACAACATTTGGATATGGTCACGTGACAAGACCACACACCTAAATCAGCTAGACCAACTTCTCACCAAACTGGAAGACAGTGGCATCACTCTTAAGCTACCTAAATGCTCCTTTGCTGTGCCACAGATTAACGTCTTCGGACACATCGTCTCAGCCAATGGCATCCAGCCCGATGAGAAGAAAATCAAAGCCATAGCGGAAGCCCCCCATCCTACCAATGCATCAGAAGTTCGATCATTCCTAGGTCTCACAAACTATTGCTCGCGATACATTCAAGATTACGGTACACTCATGTTTCCCCTCCGGCAGCTAACAAAAGCCAACACCTCATTTGAATGGCACGATGAACACGAAACAGCATTCCAGAATTTGAAACAGGCACTCACCAGCTTCCCCATCCTAGCTCATTACAGCTTAAACGCGAAAACACGGGTGGTAGTAGATGCCTCACCCTGGGCAGTTGGTGCAGTTCTCCTCCAAGAACAGACTGACAAATCCTTACGTCCAGTCGCTTATGGAAGTAGGTCCCTTACCGACACCGAGAGAAAGTATGGCCAAATCGAAAAAGAAGCCCTGGCAATTGTCTTTGGTTGCGAACACTTTCACATGTACCTTTTTGGCAGAGAATTTGAATTGGAAACTGATCACCGTCCCCTAGAACACATCTATGCAGCTAAACCAACCAACACAAGCAAGCCTCAACCAGCCAGAATAGAACGTTGGCGTCTCCGTTTGCAAGAGTACGACTTTAAAGTGGTATACAGACCGGGAAAAACCAACCTAGCAGACCCGCTTTCCCGCCTCGCAAATCAACATCCAAGAAGCAACATGGAAAGTTGCGCTGACCGTTACGTCAATTACATGACAAACCACCTCGCTCCTAGAGCAATGAGCGTCGAAGAGATCCAAAAAGCATCATTAGAAGACCCAGAGTTACGCGCAATCCGAGAATTACTCACCAGTAACCAAGTCTACAAAATGGCCACACCCTACAAAACTATTGCCGATGAACTGTGCATCACGGACCATAGTATCCTTCTTCGTGGAACTCGTATTGTGCTCCCCACTACACTCAGAGAACAAGCAATTACGTTGGCCCACGAAGACCACGCAGGAATGACGAGATGCAAACAGCGCCTGCGAGCCAAACTCTGGTGGCCTAACAAGGACAAAGAAATAGAAGATCACATCAAATCTTGTCATCCATGCCAGACAACAGCGAGACCCCCACGGCCAGAGCCAATGCAACCGACAGAGCTGCCTAATCAACCTTGGCTTAAACTTGCCCTGGACATCTGTGGTCCCTTCCCAACAGGAGAATATGTAGCAGTCCTCACTGATTATTATTCTCGTTGGCCCTCTGCAAGATCCTCAAGTCAGTTACATCAACTTCTCTTCTGAATTGGCTTGATGCAGTCTTCGCTGAGCATGGCTATCCTGAAGAAATCAAGACAGACAACGCATCATATTTCACATCTGCCCAGTTCAAAGAAACCCTTGCATCCTGGGGAGTAAAAGCCACAACAGTCACAGAGTATTGGCCACAAGCCAACGGTCAGGTAGAACGATTCAACAAGGTCCTCGAGAAACACATTCAAACAGCTACCATCGAAGGTAAAGATTGGAGAAAAACTCTCCCAACAAT
>NW_027180179.1:140000-150000 GCF_036669925.1 Montipora capricornis | reverse complement strand
ATTTGTCCTTGAAAACAAAAGGGAGTTACAACTGTGAAAAGTTATTTTTACACTTTTTTCGCCGTTGCGCTACCACGAAAAGGGGTATAATGTTCTCCAAATTCCGTTTGAGACTCACCACATACGAAAGTCGCTTTCGAAATACAATAGCAAACATTGTTTTACGCAAAATGACTCTTGCCTTGTGCTCTTTTTATCATGGCGCTTAGCTTTCAAATCTTAGAAGTCACATTAAACAGCGTAGCGATACGAAAAAGTTGACCCGGAATACCAAATTCCACTCTGTTGCAGTACTCTACAACACTCTGTCACAATTATCCCTTGGGATCTATTTTTTTTTTCGGAGTTAGTAATGTTTCAATTATCCTTTTTTAGAGTAAGCTATTCAATGATTTTATGAGTGTTTTACAGTGCAACGCGCCTTACCGTGGCCACCCAACAAACTTTCACATTTGACAATTTACGTGTAAATACGTCATCTCAACAACCCATGCAACGGTGTTCAACTTACAACTGTGCAAACTTTGCAAGGAAGCGTGACTGTAAATCAAATTCCCACATGCTGATTGGCGGTCAACTCGTAAAAAACTTTGTTACGTTGCCACACTATAAATCAAAGAGCGGGCAACTTATGTCTAAATGACGAGGGAGGGTAGGAATAGGTCAGTCGCGCGCTGTCATCGCCGGCGGCTTTCAAGTCAACGAAACTAATCCATTTTTCCTTGCTTCATGAAAACAGCCTCTCCTGTATAATCCTCTATTTAAGTGGCTTCCGGCGCGGGGTCGCTAAGGGCGGACACCTTTCGGACATTGTAACATTCGTGACATTTTACCGTCGTAACGTTCTTCTTATTATTTTATTTTTCGGAGGAGATAGCATTACGGGTGCTATAATTAATCCGAGGGAAAATAAATTTATCTGTATCTAACTGTAATCCCTATGAAAAGCAAAATCAAAGACGGTCCCGTCCTGGGCCAGCGGGCTCAAACAGCGGTGACTACCAATCTGCAGTCGCTCCATCTGATCAAGCAAGATCTTTCGTATTTCCACGTGCGTTTCGAAATGCTTAAGAGTCTGTTATTAAGGTAAGTGTTTGTTTTGAATTTTTCTTTTGTCGCATATTTCAAATGTCTGTGGCTTTGGACTTCAAATTTCGAAATCTACTCTTTAAGATCGAGAGCAGAATTTAACTGTGCCGATTCATGGATGTGTTATGATTACAAAAACTCTACACGAAAAGTTAAATCTTTTTGTAGATGTCAAAGTTAAAATGGTTGTTTATTTTCCGTTTATACATTCATTTCAGAACAGTTCATTGAATCCATGTCGATCATTTGGTATGATAAAAAGATGAACCCATTAAATGTGAGTATTATTTTTGTTTTGTTTTGTTTTACTGTACCTACCTTCTACATGTGTATTTTTTAGATGGATAATTTCCGCTAAACGTTATTGTTGTCGCCCAGTTTCGACTACATGATGATTTATTTGGAAAGTTACATAATGATTTGATCTATCAGAGTGCATGGATGAATGTACAAACAGAACAATAAAGTTAGTGTAACCTGCGAAATAACCATGACCTAGTTCTGGCCGTCAATCTCTCTGTCATGCAACACTGTGCTCTTGGGAGAGAGGGTCCAGGGATAATTGCCTGCACATGCCCACGGTGAGCAGATTATGCGCAACCCTTAGTATCCATTGGACACTTGTACTTCAGGCAGTTATAAAGATAATTATGTTGCACACTTTTCAAGGTTTGGCCGTGAATCCATGTAACACATATAGCACTTTTCGTCTACCAATCAGTCAATTAAATTTACTGCTCAATCCATCCATCCATTACTCAATCAATCAAACAATTTTTTACTCGGTCATCCAATCAATTGTTAAATCAATAGTTTTGTTCCTTCATTTGGTTTGTTCCATTAAAAAGTTGTGGCTAAAGGGCTGATGGGATAATATGGTGATTGTTGAGGTTATATGGTGATTTTTTAATGATTATTGAGCACCATTTGGTATTTTTGAAATCACTCAATATTTTCCAATCTTGTTTAAAAGGTAAATGATCAGTAAACCTGATTATTTATTTTTTGCTCTTCACTTACAGGCTGACAACTTTTTGAAAAAGCTGCACTCTGAGTCAGAGTCAGAATCTTTTGTGAGTACATCAATAGTGTATTTTCACTGTTAAAAATTATTCTGGATAATCATCACAACAATATACTTCAAACATGAAACAGTTTCAGATGATGTTGGTACTTGAAAATCATGTATCTTTTGATAAATAGTCACAATCATTTACCTACTGAATATCTTTAGAAATTATCTGTTTACATTATTCGTTAATCTCACATCACATATTACTCAATGTAATTTTAATTTCTAGTTTGTTGTTTGAAGCATTTATTCAGATATGACATGAGAATGATGATAATAATAATAATAATAATAATAATAATAATAATAATAATAGTGATAATAATAATAATGATTTATTAACAGATCGACTGGGTGGCTCTTCCTTGTTAAATTACATTAATTACAATTACAAAATAAATCAAATTAAGTTATTTACAAATTGTACAGTAGAAACAGGATTAGTGGAATCCAATTACAATAAAACTAACTAATCCCTTTGTACTCTGTTTCTTGAAAATTCCTTGAGAGTCTTCGAAAAGTTCTGTAATCTTTACAGTTTCTAATAGTTTCTGGTAGATTATTAAATAGATTCGACGCATTATCTTGGAAGGTGCCGTTTGTGGGCGGTGCCGCTAATCTAATTGAATTGCTTAAGCGCAGTAACTTGGGGGATTCCTGTTTTATTATTTTAAGATAAATAACTGTTGTTATATCCATAATTATTGTTTATTGAAGCAGTTTAATGGATATCAAGGTGTTTTTGTGCATGTAAATAGTTTGAGCATTAGACTATGCTTGTACATGCATAGAAATGGTGTGTATCCAATTATCACGAATTGGTCCATAGTCAGTTTTTATCAAAACAAATCCTTCGAGTCCCTGCAACTTAGAGTTTTATGAAAAGACCAGTACAGGTTCACTTTATTATTATTTTTTGACTGTTTAGGATGGGAGCTCTGCAAAGTCTTACCAGCCTGACTCAGGTGATGAGGAGTATGATGATGAAGAGGAGACTGGAAGTGATCAGATTGAAGTTTCTGAGAATGAGAGTGATGACACAAAGGAAGAAGTTGAGGAGAGTGATTGCGATGGAAAGAAAAGCAAAGAGGTTATGGAAGACGATGGAGACTCGGTTGCTGAGGTAAGAGAAAACAGTGTCTTTCAGGGAAGAGCCTTGTCTCATATTTTAAGGCTGTTTGATATCCATCCCTTCATTTACATTGTAGTAGCAAAGACAGGCATTTGATGTCCATCCGTCCATCCCTTCATTTACATTATAGTAGCAAAGACAGGCATTGAAAAGTGGCTTAAAATGTACCCAATCGCCCTCAAACACATGAATCTGGGCACCCAACCCCTTGTAAACCTACACAGATGTTGCTGCTGTGTGCTACTGGTTTTATTCTAGTATTACCGGTAGACTGTTATATTACACTTATGTTATCATCGTCATCATAAAAGTTTATTTCTGCTAGATTTTAATTTCATGCAATTTATACTGCAGAAACAGCATATGACAGTTTCCAAGTAAAATTATAATTTATTTTTCTGTAGGATTGCAGCCGTGAAGACACCAACAGGGGCAAGAAAAGTGGAAGTGGCGGCACCCGTAAACGCCGGCGCTGCCCATTAATTTACTGTAAGTCTAAAGTTGTTCACTTACCTCGGCACCTGCAAGACGTCCACGGATGGCCGCGAATACATGCAAGAACTGCACTAGTTCGTTATGGCATGAGAAAGACGTATTCTTTCTCACGTCCAAAGAAAGCTCCAAAGAAGAAAAAACAGTCAGAAGAAGAGGCTAGTAAAAGCAAAGAATCAAAGGACTATCATTACCATCGTTACTGCCCCTTACAAGGATGTACAGCATTAGTGAAACGGCTACCTCCACATCTGCGCAAGGTGCATAAATTGTCTCCTGATGAACTGAAAAAGGCCCTTTCCAAGGCAGTTGGAAAGCGTGTTCGGGACTCCCATCGTGTACCTATTCATGAGAGAAGACTCCAATATCGTAACACATTTCAAGATGAATCAGATCAACCTTCAGTGTCTGAACATTGCAGCCAAATAGTACCTTGTATAGTCCTTTCAGACAACATGAGCGAGGAAGAAAGCAATGAGAATGAAGATACATTGGAAACTGTCAGTGGAAATGTTCATGCGCATGAAGTGTTAAAGAACTTTAAGGCGTGGCTTCAGTCAGCAGATGGAGGGCAGCTGGATGCGAAGACAACTGAGCAGCATTAAAAGCAATTGCTAAAGCTTTTAAGCATCATCGATGAAAAGATGGAGGTGTCCTCATTATATGACGATCAAGTGATAAATGAGAAGTTCCTAGAAGGGTACGCTAAAAAGCAATACCATCCCAAAACAACACAATCTTACCTGATGAGCCTGCGCCACTTTTATTCATTTTTCCTGACCACTGACTTGGGCGAGAGCACAACAAAGGAGAAGGTCATAGTGCTGAAGGAAAAGGTAGCCAGATGGTCTACTTCATTTCGTCGTAGTAGCGCAAAAAGACACTGGGAGAAAATGGAGGAAGATTTTAATGCGCTTATCTCGCCAGAGCAGATAAAAGAGTTCGAACGAAGTAAGGCCGCCAGAGATGCAATCTGCCTATTAGGAAAATTGACTGGTGCTCAAAACATGGACATATCTCAGAGTCAGTACACCTTGCTTAGAGACTTTTTGATTGTCGAAATTGCTATCGACAATGCAAACAGATCTGGGGCTTTAGCCAACATGAAAATGGGTGAATTCAAAAAAATGAAAACAGAGGGAGATGACAGTGTGATCCTTGTAAAAGACCATAAGACAATGTCAACTCATGGACCAGCCCGCATTCTTTTGAGCCAGAAACTAAGTCGGTGGTTACAAATCTTTGTCACAGAAGTTCGCCCCCGCGTTTCAGGGGCCACAAATGACAATGATCGTCATGTATTTCTGTCTTGGAATGGTGAACGTCTGGCCTCAAGCCAAATTAGCAAGGCGATGAAATCCGTTTGGAAAAAGGCGGAAATTGATGGTACCATACATACAACCATACTGCGGAAGTCAGCAGTATCAGGAGTACACAGCACAACCGATAGTAGTGAGACCCACAGTGATCTAGCGGATTTAATGGCTCACAATGTGGGTACTGCTAGGCATTATTACAAGCTAAACGAGAAGTCAAAGTCGTCCGTTAAAGCCTCGAGACAACTGCGATGTGTCATGCGTGGAGAGAAACAACAGAAGGAAAGTGATCCTGATGGACTCCTAGTTGTCTCAACTCCAGAAGAATGTCAGTCAAAAAAGTCAAAGGTCTCATGGTCTCCTACAAAAGTAACTCTTGTTCAAGCCGTTTTTGAAGCAGAAATTGCCCAACAATCTGTCTCCTTAGAGACTGTGAAGTCAAAAATATCTAGTCTTCCCGAGCTCCAGAATGTGAGTCCAAAACGGGTGTTGGACAAAGTCCGTTCACAGTGGCGATACGAAAAAGAGATCACAACAGAACCTTTAGATCTCCCCTCTGAACAAGAAACAGTGGAACAGCGAGTCCAGAGAATCCTGGAGGATGAAGACAACACCAGTGACGTTATTCCTCCGACTGTGACAAGCAGCATGAAAAATGTATTTACTTCACCTGAACTGGAAAAAGTAAGAAACACTTTTAAGGAAATGATTGTGAAATCTGCCCCAATCTCGAAACCACGCATTAAAGAGACTCTTGAGAAGGAAAGCTGGGGGAAGGATATGTTAGAGAAGGTCTCAGTGGAAACTATAGTGAATCGAATTAAGTATGAAAGACGTCTTCATAGAAGTTTAAAGAAGGTCTAGGTATAGCTGAGGATTTTTAACAGTGCAAAACTTTAATGCAGACAAACATGGTATGGTATGGTATGAGCTTGTCGCATGCGACAAGCTTACGACAGGTCTACGACACGCCGCCTAAGCGAGTTGTAGGTTTGATTTCGTGTTGCAGGCCTTTCGTAAGCTAGTCACATGCAACCGGCAAAATCGTACCGTGTAAATCACCCTTTCGGTAGGGAACGTCTGAATGTAATGCAAGTTTCATGGAGATTCCTACTGAGTTTGAAAAACAAGTGGAAGTCAGAATAGGGGGCATTTCGTTGTCCTTTTTCTGCCAGAGAGTTATCTTTATCGTTGTTGTCGTTAATGTTTGTCTATACTGAAACACAAGAACTAGTTTACTTAAAACCATTTCGGATAGACGAGGAATTTTTTTTAGTGGCACTAGGTTCTGTTATCAAATTCTTGGCGTTATTGCTAGTGCATTTAGTTGAAAACTAAGTTTAAATGTTGTTTATGTTTCATTTTAAATCAACAGTATTACTTGGAAGACTAGAAGTGAAACCTTCTCTCAAAAGAGGAAAATAGGAAAGTTTTACGGTGCTTCTTAAGCTTTCTAGTTTGGTTTTTGAAGTTGGAACCATTGTTAGCTTTTGCTCCTTCATGCCATCATGTTAGGATCAATAATTAATAAAGTTTTTTTGGTTGTGTTAACAAAATGAAGGTGAACCACGTTGTTTTCTTTGCGATAATAATTACTCAGTCGCAGAGACCACTTGCTGTATTACGTCCTGTCCTTGACAATATGACAATTATTGTTGGCAATTGGGGTAGTCACCAGCATTATAAGTAGAAGAAATCTTGAAATTGAACAACGGATCCATTGCCAGTTGGCACATGTTGTTTTCCCAATGACTAGTAGTGACATAAAGGTGGTGGTAAACGGGGACCCATTGTACCGGACACAATGATGATTTCATTGTGCGAGCAAACGAAGAAACATTTGCTGTGGACGCAAAATGTTCAAGTTTTGAGAAAGAAGTCAGAAACATTTTTGTGTCTCGAAAGCAAGTTTTGTGTCTGCAATTATGTTTCGCGAGCGGGCAAACCGAAACATTTGTGTCAGCAACAATGTGTCCGCCACAGTGTGTTCTCGTTTGCTACCGTCTTGACTAAACACGACACGCACCACAAAATATCATCCCATACTAATTTATTACTTTGATTTATTATTGATATGCAAATACATCGTCAAAAGTTAACGGAAGGATATTTAAAGGAGTTCATTTTTACGTTCTGCAAGTGAGGTGAAGTCTCTTCGTTTCTGTAAAGTTGAGACGGTGTTGCTTCATTTTTCCGGCCCGTAACTGGACCTTGATTTGAGTTATGTAAGGTTTCTGGTTATATTACTAAAGTTCCTGTGTTTTCGTTACCAAAGTTCCCGCTTTCGTTACTAAAGTTCCTTATCAGGTTACGAAAGTGCCTTATCTCGTTACTAAAGTTCCCTATCCTAGGTTACAAAAGTGCCCTTTGTTACCAAAGTTCCCTATGGTCGTTACAAAAGTTCCCTGAAATGTTACCAAAGTTCCCTTTTCTGGTTACGAAAGTGCCCTTTCCTCTGGCTCTCTCTCTCTCTCTCTCTCTCTCTCTCTCTCTCTCTCTCTCTCTCTCTCTTTCTCTCTCTCCTTTATCAGTGTTTTTACAACAAAAACATTTCAACTAAACAAAAAAAAAAAAAAATGAACCATGAACAGCTTCTCAGGCCAAGATATTTTCAATAGTTGACCAATTCCCAAATATTTCAATCCCATGAACCCTGATCAAGACAATGAAGAACTTTTGATAATTGTTCACAGTGCTAAGGAAATCAAAATAATCTCTACATACTATTCAGTAACAATGAAGCCTTGTGTCATTTTCTTTTCTACCATCTTCTTATATACAAACCGAAACCTCTTCTGAAAGATAAAAAAAATCACACCTCACAATTAAATGAATGAAATGTTCCTGCCAATAGGAGATAACTTGATAGTATCACTAGTCATTTAAAGGGGTAGTATCCTGGGACTTTGACCATAAATTTACTAAATCAATTTTCAGTGACTTTTTTTCTTCTTAAATTGATTCTGGGTCACTGCAGTGAGAAAATAATCATTTAATTTTAACAGAAAAATGATCCACACCATGTTATTAAGGGGTTAATCTAAGATGCAAGGGAAGAACTTGAAAACGTTGAGTAGGCATTCATTTTAACTTGGCTTTGTGTAACCACAAACACTTGAGAATGGTTTCTGTGAGCTAAAATAGCCGTTTTGAAGAAAGTTTAGCCAATTTTTGTTTGCCATCAGTAGGCAGGTCTCTTTTGCTTTCCAGATTTTTACTAACAATCCATGACACTGCCCCTTTAAATAAGTGCTGAACATTTCCTTATAACGCTCAACCTAATGAAATTTTCTGTGTAGCGGTATGAACCAAACAAAAAAATAATCACTTGCTACATGTATGATCCACCTTTGTCCAGGTACATGTAACTGCCCATAAATAGCAGGTATACAGGTTGCAAATTAGTTGTCGCTGACCACAAGGCAGGCTACAATTTTCATCTAATACATCTAAGAAGCCTTTAATTTTGTAAGCCCATCTAAGCCTCCTTTCAAGGTTAAGAAGTTTTATCTTTGAGTTAGGGTTAGGGTTTATACTTGGCAATAAGAAGCAGCCGAGTACCCAGCTGATACCATGCTTTTGTAAGTTTCCTTTTTTTTTTCCCCCTGGTAAATCTTCCAAACAAGGCATGTCTATCCTCAAGCCAGAGTTAGGAAAAAAATTAATGGCACTCAGAGCTGGGTGACATGGGCTTTTGAGAATGACTAGCTATGGGAAAGAGTTTCAGCTGGATGAATAGGCACATAGTTAAGGCAACATTACTCTGGGGTAGCCCTGTCAGGAAAATTATTTTATTCGCATTTCTTTAAGCCCAGATTAGAGGGTTGTTTCGCGAACTCCCTGGTATTTTTTTTTTGTCTTTTTATCACATAACCCCGAAATCAATATGCAAACGTTAAGAATGATTACTAGAAGGTTTGCTTTAAGTTCAGGAGGTAATTTAATGGTTACTTACACCAAAAAGATCGAGCAGAAATCGCCTGCAGAGCCACGTGTGAAAAGTTGTCGCACCTCTGTCGATGCTTAACTATGGTTTACCGACTGTTCGACCGTATTTAAAAGCATACGATTAAATTGAAGGGATGAACAATAATATTTATGTACCCCAGGCCCGTTGTTGTTATATTGGAAATCTACCTAAATCGTACGTAACGTAAGCGCTGGCGTTGCAGAGCGGGATCAATGTTTGAAGGCACAATTCTTCCGTGAATAAAGCCTCAGCTAAATTTATAATGATTCTATGTTAACAGTAGAAAAGATACTTACTCTTAAATCGTTTGGAACTTCTACATTCGACTGTGATCGTCCTTTCCTGCGTCTGCTTTTGTGTACCGTCTGTTGTTGACGTTCCAGTTGATTTCTCAACATTTCATTTTCGTTTTGAAGACTTGCATTCGCCTCTTCCAATTTCTTCTGTCCTTCTTGAATCGACTCAAGCCTCCTATTCATCGTTTCCATCAACACAAGTTGTCTTTCTTGAAGTGGATTTGATGGATCCATAGCGAAAATCAAAAAACCAACATAAGTGAACTCTCTGAGGTAAACGCACGCCGCTTACATGTAGATCGATGGCAAGTGAAATGCACGTGTGGCTTGTCTCCCGGGAAGCATGGGATTGGCTACCATACATTCATGACGTCAGAGTGTTTGTCACGCAAGAGAAACAACTCTTTCGCGATCGCACTTCATAGCACAATGCTGTGTTCGAGCACTAGTATTAATGATGAGGATTCGCGGATGTCTTCTTTGGGTTTCAAAACACCAACCTCCCTTGATTTTCTTGCTAACAAATGCGATGCTTGTGGGAAATCCTTTCTTCATTCATCTTCTTACCGACGTCATTTGAAAACTCCATGTCGATCCCGAAAGCGACGTCGACTATGGCTTCCTGAGGAAAGT
>NW_027180179.1:132500-135000 GCF_036669925.1 Montipora capricornis | reverse complement strand
TTACACCGCAAATTAAAGAAACCTTCAATGACACTTAAATGATTATGCACTGTTTAAGTAAGCCTTAAAAAAAGAACCAGCTAGATATATCGGTAGTTTAACTGCTACGTTTAGTACAGCTTAAACTTTTACAACTTTAATAATGGTTAGGAATGTACTTAATCTGAACTTAAATTGTAGAGAGGCATTTAATACACATTAAACAAAAATTAATTTCCTCTTAAATCTATTTTTGCCTTTAAGTCCCGTTTTAGTCAGTTAAAAGTGACTTAAATGTTGTGCTATATTTAATGGTCGTTTAATTTGCCTTAAACGGAAACTAAATACCTTTTTTCACCTAGTGAATGTCTGGATTTGATTTCTAATGTCGCAGGTGCTCTAGATATTAAAATCTGTTTTTAGAATGAAAAACGTATGCCTTTTAGCATCCTGGCTATTATTCATATTAATTTTTTTCTGAGTGTACAGCGGCAAGTTTTTTTTTTACTTGTGTATAAAGAAATTTAAAAAATTAAGTTTCTGCATTATGTTTTTAATTTTTATGTAGATAGTAAAAGCCCTACTCGTAAACACAACTCCAGAAGTAGGATCAGAAGTCACTTTGGCAAGTGAAGGTGAAACGCCTGAGAACCCTTTGACCCTTGGCTGCACAACCTCGCCTACGGTTTCAGCGGAAAATATTGAAGCAGAAGAACAACCTACTGCACCTACGGTTTCAGCGGAAAATATTGAAGCAGACGAACAAATCTATGAAACCACATTGATGCCCTCTATTTCTTCAAACAGATTGGTGGAAAGCGGAGAAATAAAAGAACGAAACTGCGAGGTAAGCAACGTTATCAGCCGTGAAACTCAGTGGCTTGCAGCTGACACAGGAGACGCATTGCTTCTCAAGGACCACACTTATTCCTGTGTGCCTCCCTTGGATCCACAGGCCGAGACTGCACAAGCACTCACATCCACTCCAAAGAAGTCATCGGCCAACACGGAACCTCCGCTGTTCGATCCTGACGAAGACATCATCACTAACTTCACCTTTTCTTCAGTGGAAGAGGATGAGAATGACAGCTCTTTCCAGTTGAACTTTGAAGAACTGGACGACACTATTGAAAGCAACTTGGAAATGCATGATCAAGATGGAATGGATAAGTTTGAAAAAATGTGTTCAGTCCCCAAATACATCGTATTTGAGGATGAACTCCTGAAATTATTTAATCGTTGCGTTATCTGCGGAGAAGAGGTGTTAGAAAAAGATCTGGTTAAAAAGGGCTCTATGTTGAAAATAACAACATTCTGTAAGAACTCTCATTCAAAAGAGTGGGTTTCTCAGCCGACCGTTAAAAGAGCTGCTGCAGGGAACCTGTTACTTTCTGGCGCAATTTTATTTACGGGCAATACGTTTTCTCGCGTGTCAGAAATGGCTTCTACAGTTAATCTTGCGTTTCCTGGTGAGTCTGACTACCTCAACTATCAAAACAAGCACCTGTTTCCAGTTATAAATGAATGTTGGCAGCAAGAAAAGGCTTCAGTGCTTGCAGATCTCCTAGACAGGGAATCTGTAACTCTCATTGGTGACGGGCGCTGTGATTCGCCAGGGTATAGTGCCAAATATGGCACGTATACCATGATGGACACAGAAACTAAAAATATTGTAGATTTTGATGTCGTTCATGTGAAACAAACCACAAGTTCCCAAGCAATGGAAAAACTAGGTTTTCAGCGTTGCCTCGACCGTGCCCTCGACAGCGGGATTCCCGTGGATGTTGTGGGCACTGATAGACATACAGGAATAAAGGCACTGATGAGAACTGTCTACAAAGATCGCGGAGTTGAGCATCAGGTCGACGTTTGGCACCTTTGTAAAAACATAAAGTCCAAGCTGGCGAAAAAAGCCAAGAAAAAAGGATGCGAGGAACTGGCCCCCTGGATTAAATCAGTAACTAATCATCTTTGGTGGTCGTCTATGACATGCGAAGGGAATGCTGAGCTCCTTAAAGAAAAATGGACCAGCATACTGCACCATGTTGCTGACAAGCACAGTTGGGACTCATCCACCCTCTACAACCGTTGCCCACACGATCCCATAAAGTCCAAGCTGGCGAAAAAAGCCAAGAAAAAAGGATGCGAGGAACTGGCCCCCTGGATTAAATCAGTAACTAATCATCTTTGGTGGTCGTCTATGACATGCGAAGGGAATGCTGAGCTCCTTAAAGAAAAATGGACCAGCATACTGCACCATGTTGCTGACAAGCACAGTTGGGACTCATCCACCCTCTACAACCGTTGCCCACACGATCCCATTTCTGCGACTGCGCGCCGGAAAACTAAGTGGCTAAAAGCAGGTTCACCTGCACACGAAGCTCTGAAGGAGGTTGTTATGGAAAAGAGGCTTCTCAACGACCTGGAACTTCTCTCCAAGTTCATCCATACTGGAGCCCTTGAGGTTTATCACTCGCTCTACAACAAATACATGCCTAAAAGGCAACATTTTAGTCACAAA
>NW_027180179.1:107500-127500 GCF_036669925.1 Montipora capricornis | reverse complement strand
CAATAAGCACTGACTGTCATTGAAAAGCCTAACTACTTCCCTCAGAGACATTGACTACTTCCACCAAAACTGAAGCAATTAAAGAAGTATTGTAAGAACCTTGCAGATACAGTTTATTGCTCTAATCAGTGTAGCTGTCTACTTCAAATTTTATTGAAACCCCCTGACTGCAACACAAAGAATATTCCATACTCATCCAGAATTTTCAGTATCGTCACTTTATGCGTTTAAGTGACTGTTTTTGAAAAGCTTGATTTATTGATCTTCTTAAATATGCCCTTTGCAAACAGGCCGATATGCAGTGCTAGCACAGGACGAAATCACATGTTTCCGTATTTCTGAAACGTGGCGGAAACATGCAACTCCATGTTTCCGTTATGTTTACGTCTTGTGGAAACGTGAAAATTCAAGTCTACGTGATTCCGTCACGTTTCCGGAACGGAAATGCCAAATCACGTTTCCGTCATTTTTAAGCCTGCAGATTTCCGCCGTTGTTCGTTTCCGTCATGTTTCTGCAAACGGATTTGCAGTTGTTTTCTACATCTCTGGCAAAACACAAACGGGAGATGGTTCTTTTAACAATAATTGATCTTAACCTTTTAACCAGTAGGGACGAACTACAGCTGCAGCCGCAGGAAGTACCTCACCTCACACTTCGTAAAATGACAAATATAATGTGGTATGAGGAGTCTGGGCCAAATGAGACATTTGTGTTAATTTGAGGTGGTTATACCAAATGAGACATCCGAGCTGGTTGGGCCAAATAAGACAGCTGTACATGTACGTGTGCATGTGGTTTGAGTTGGTTAGGCCAAATGACACAGTTGCGTGATTTGAGCTGGTTGGGCCAAATGGCACATTTTGTCATTTAATCCAGTTGAGCAAAATGAGACAGTTGTGTGATTTGCGCCAAAATGAGACGGTAGTTGTGTGAATTGAGCCGGTTAGGCCAAATGAGACATTTTTGTGATTTGAGCTAGTTAGGGCAAATGAGACAGTATGATTTGATCAAGTTGAGCCAACTGAGACAGTTGTGTCACAAGATCCAATTGGGCCAAATGAGACAGTTGTGTCATTAGATCCACTTGAGCCAAATGAGACAGTTGTATCATTTGATCTGGTTGGCCCAAATTAGACAGCCAGTTGGATTATTCTAGCCAATTAGATCATTCTAGCCAGTTGGATCAATTCAGCCGGCTGGACCATTCAAGCCAGTTTATTTTAGCCATGTTCACTCATTATTCAAGCTAGATGGACTAATTATTGGCTAATTGTACTAGTACAGATTATTTAGCTACTTGGATCATTTGTAATGGTTGAATCGTGGGTCATTGCACAGTCTTTATTAAAGAGGACAACTCCAATCCCTTAAACAGTTTCTTTTTTGATCACTTCAACAAAAAACTTATTTTTTTAAAACTTAAGTTGTTTGGAAATATACAAAACAAGGAAGACTAAAGCAAGGCATGGGTTCTGCATTGTGTTCTAACAGTAAATTTATTATGATTCTCAATAATAACCCGGGCAACACACATCAATCAAGAGCTAAGAGTGAAATGTCACAATATACATGCAGTACTTAAAGCATAAAAGGTACTTTAGCGAAAAGTGTCAATTCTCGACCAATCGTTTGTGCATGACTGGTTTATGTTTATTGTCAAGTAAAACATTCAACTGATGGTCATTTTTGCCAGACATACATGTAGTCCAGTTCAAGTAACAGTGATGAATTGTCTGTTATTTAGAAGAATTTGGTAGGAGCTTTAATTTTAAAGTGCCCATAACCCCCAAATATTATTTTCGCTAAAATGAATCTTTGCACCTGTTCGAAATGCATTGCCGCCAGTTTTTCATTGTTCTAACAAATCCTGCCATTTTATAGGGTTCGAAAGTTGCGAAAACCCAAGCATCTTTTGTTCACGACCGAGTCAGAAGGGGAGTGGGTCTATTCCTGATTTGACGTCACAATCTACTTTGCATGCATGTTTACAAAGAGTTGATGTAATGTAAATCAGTATGTGACTACAAATCAGGAATAGACCCACTCCCCTTCTGACTCGGTCGTGAACAAAAGATGCTTGGATTTTCGCAACTTTCGAACCCTATAAATTGGCAGGATTTGCTAGAAAAAGGAAAACGTGGCCGCAATGCGTCTCGAACAGGTGCAAAGATTCATTTTAGCTACAAAAATATTTCGGGGTTAGGGGCACTTTAAGTTTGTTGGTAAAATCAAAAGCTCAAATATGTGTATAGGAAAGCTAGTCATCAATGTAAATAAATTAAATGTCATCATTGTG
The DNA here is from genome assembly GCF_036669925.1 of Montipora capricornis. Classification (NCBI taxonomy): domain Eukaryota; kingdom Metazoa; phylum Cnidaria; class Anthozoa; order Scleractinia; family Acroporidae; genus Montipora; species Montipora capricornis. Next base: position 125,203 of record NW_027180179.1, on the reverse strand, counting down.
TTCCACAAATCTGAGCCTAACACTAAAAACAGATACCTCCTTGGTTTCTGTGGGGCATTTGACAAAAAAGAAAACCTTTCAAAATATTTCAAAATAGTCCAAATCCATCGCTCATCTTAAGCTAGTAATGGTTGAAACATCACTAGTAATGTAAACCATTTATACACCTGCACCTATACAAATACAAAAAAAAAAACTAAAATAAAATAGGCAGGATTTATTGAACTCCACAAGCAGCAACCTATTTTAAGTAACCACATGTGCCTTTACTAAATTTATCTTACATGTAAATGTACATGTAAATACTAACTAAATCAACTGCAAATGGAAGAGGAGAACAGAAGCTATGGCTTGACAAAATAGGTGGCTGCTGGTGCAAAGGGGCAGTGTCACACTATTTGGCAACTAGAAGGTGTCTTTTCGCCTGTCGTTACGGATGGCAAGGATGGAAATGGATTGAAACTTGAAAACATTGGCCAATTTTTTCAGGTTTTGATGCTATGTCTTCAAAAAATGCTGATGAGATTTATTATGGCTAGCTCTCCCAGATAAAATTCATTTGATATCTTCATCGTAGCTTTACAGAAGCATTTTGTTTACGAGTAAAGCCTCAGTGTAATGATTTTAGCACAGAATTGACCCAAAACAGCAAAATCCTTGTGACACTGCCCCTTTAAAGCAATATTCTCCTACAAATAGGAGAACAAATTAAATATCTCTGTCCAGAATAAAGCTTATCAACAAATAAGAACTTGGAATGAATCCTCTGAACAGGCAAAAAAACCGCTGGTCCACCATGCTCAATGTTGTCTGGAAGCCAGACAGAGAGAGGATTTCCAAAGCCAAGGTCCTGTTCTGAGGACTTTAACCAGTTCACAACTGCAAAAGTGTGAATATTCTGCTTTCCCTTGATTTCCACACTGTGAACCATAAAATAACGAACAATTCCAGGTCGCATAATCCCAAGGTTAATGACTCCGTTGTCACCACACCATGATGCAATAATGCGAGCATAGGGACAAAGTCTAGAGCCAGCTGTGGAACCATACCTTTCACCACCCACTGACAAAGACTTGTATTTCTTGTACATGGTAGCAAGAGCCAATGATGCCTCTGCAACTTTTGGATACATCGTGACATACACAGAACGCAGTGTATTCAGTTCATCTCGGTCAAGACTTGCCAGTTTGTAAGAGCTATCGAAACGAACAGATGTCAAGTCTGCCCATACAGATTCCTTTCCATGTAAGGGACCACATGAGGCCATCATAAGCTGCGACTTTACAAGTGTCTCTCCAAAAGTCCCTCTGGAGTCAATTTGTGATTTGCAGTTCAAGAGAAAAAAGTCTTTGTAATCTTCTGGGAGATTATACTGCATATTGGCCAGAATTCCAGACGTCATAAACTTACGCATGATTTGTACTTCTATAGTCTTATTGTTGGTGTGGTAAGAGCCCAAAATACCATTGTAACGTTCAAAGCTAAAAAGCCAAAATCCATAAATACTACCATAGTTCTCTACACACTCTTTAAGGTGCAAGTGAAGATGCATATTTGGTGTTATAGCTAATTCACCATTAATCTTTTCATACTCTTTGAGGAAATGCATTAGTTTACAATCTGAAACCATCAGGTCTGTTTTTGTAATGCAGGGCTTGCAAAGAAGACGGCAAGCTAAAACAAAAGATTGCCAGTAATGCAGATGTTGATTTGGGAGTACATCCTTCAGAGCATACATTGAGAACAGAAGGACAAAATTCTTCCATTGAGCAGCAGTGTACCCACCGTAATTTGATTTAATGTTTCCGGGAAGTCTTCCAATATCTGATAATGAGGAAATGTCCTCTATCCTTTCTTGAAGTTTCTCCAAACCTGCTTTTGTGATTATTTCCTCCTCAATCCATTTAGAAAAGACCCTCTTCGCTGTTCCAAGAAACAAGTTATGCATTGGGTCAATCACGCACATCTCAATACTGGTATAATATGGGAGTTCAAACAAAACAGTGTATCTGACTCCTAGCTGGCTTGCGAGTTTCTCGGCTGCATTCCCAGACGTACAGTTCTTCACTCGGTATGCATCTCTTCGGTGTTGCTGGGAAGATCTCTTTGGCCATTCATCCCGGTCATCAAAACCACCATAGTTCTTCTGCTCTCCAAAGCCACCTGGAAATTCCTTGTTGCAATGAGAGCAGCCTCGCCTTGCACTATGCCCCAGAAATCCACACAATTTCCGTGCTGCTGGAATATCTGAAGCAAAGCACAACACTGCTGCCTGAATTTCTACTGCAGTAGATGGACTTTTATAGGTATTTACCTTAACTCCTTTCAGACTCAGTTTTTATAGTCTCTCTCTCTCTCTCTCTCTCTCAGGATAAGAACATTAAGTATGACATCAAATGGCGAAACGTCAAAGAGGAAAAACCCAATAAAAAATGTCAACAAAAAAATGTAATTTAACAATTTGCAAACCTGAAATGTCAACACTAAACAATAGAAATGAGCTAGTATTGACCTGTACACATTCTAAGAAATTCCTGAAAACTGTGCTTGCTTAACTCGACCAATCACATCTCAACAATTTTCACACCAGAGGGCATTGTGCTGACTATTGTCAAATTGTGTATAATATGTTCCACAGTAATTTGGATGAGAAATTATTAAAAGGAAATTTGCTTAAATTGCTCAATTTTCTGATAAATGGATAACATGTTAAATAAGGCTTTTGAAAACAACTAGAATTGTTGGATATGAATTGTTGTTTATGCATAAATTATCATAATTATGTAAACTAATGATAACAGCTGTTGCACAGGGGAAAGTTTTACGTTAGTAGAATATAAAAAAGAAAACAGCAATTTTAGTTAACTGGTCTGGGACACAAACTACTCCAGACTAAGTAACTTAGACAATGGCCAAACTCTACATTTCTATCAGTATGGCACCTACAGACAGCCTTCTGGATGCTCTTTTCCCTTCCGCAACGTTTTGAAGCCTAAAAGTTTTGTTGGTGCGCTTGTAAATGACAAAGTCAACTTCATGTTTTCAAATCTTCTAATTCTTAGGTCAAGGGTTAGTTGTATTATGTTCGAAAAGAAAATTTATTTTAAACTATAGCCAAGAGAGATTCATTAAATTTTGTTGTGGAGGAGAAATTTTGTTGCGGAGGGGAATTCTGTGGAGGCAAATTCTCTTTTGATAATGATTTCACTGAAAATTATGATGTTTACATTAACAAGAGATATCATTTTTCTATCATAAGTTCAGCAACCAGGTTGTGTTTCAGCAATCTATAAGGTAAATCGTGTTTGAATTAAAATGACAGTCAGCACAACAAAACTGGTGAAACTACCTGTAGCTAATACATGTAATTATATTTCTTTCATCATGCAAATGCCAAGATGAAAAATTTGAAACAAGGCACCAAATAATAAAATCCCTCAGCACAGTTCATTTAAATGGTCACACATTTCATCCACTGACTAAAAAGTTATAAAGTAACTCAACTGTCCAGTTGCTTTAAATGCAACTCTACCTAATTGACCAATGATGTTTTCATATAAAACAGCAGTTTTCCACTCAAAGTTTATTGCATATGAACTGCATAATTATGAAAAGCCACAAAGTAAAAATGCAACATTGATAGCAGCCGCCACTGGTTCCTTTTAGTGGTTCAGCCTCCACTGCAGCGTGTGATGGTCTTTGACAGCGTGCCGGGAAGCTTTATAAAACCAACAGTCTACAAAGCCATCGATAAAATTGTCAAGTTACTGAAAGAGGTTGATGGTAACCTGAAAATCGAAGAGTGGTCATTTTTTGCTAACAAGCCCGGAGAAATCCCGAGCCAAAGAAATGACTTTGACTGTGGTGTTTTTGCATGCATGTATGCTAGAAGTCTTGTTAGCACAATCCCTATGATTTTTCCCAACAGTCAGAGCATCTCTGATGTAAGATTCTACATGATCCTTGAACTGCACAGAAATTCATTATTACCAATCCCTCCTAATGGCTTGAAAGTAGATGATTATTATGCAGTTGACCATGTTAGCTGTTACTACTTTGGCAGGGTTATTCAAATTCAGGGTCAGTTTGCACAGTTCAAATTTCTGCACAGGGTTAGGCTTGGTGCTGATGCAGGTGAAATATTCAATTGGCCAACAAGGGATGATGTGGCTGATGTTCATGTCAGCTGTGTTTTCTATGGACCCATTCATTTGATTGGCAACAGTCCATTTAAGATTATGGAGCATGAGCAAGTTAAAAAAGTGTTCCGTTGTATCCAGAGGCACTGATTTTCTTTTAAAGGGTTGTTTTCTGTTAATGTTGAAAATACTCAAGGAACAGTAGTCATTATTGAACTTATGAACTCACAGTCAGGTTTTTCTGATCACATATTATCTTAAGGTGTTTTTGTGCCAATTAATCTTAACAAGGTTACATGTATGCATTACTAATGCACATGATTTTGAATTTTTATCACAGTACTGTTTCTGACACAGTGCAAATATTTTGCAAAATGTTGAAAAACTTCAGTTATTTGAAAGCAAATGTGAAACTGTTGTATAAACATTTAAGTGTGGATGTTATCACTCTCTTTAAACGTCTTGCTTATGATCTTCTGAAAATTGGACAAATTTTCCCCTCCGCAACTTCCCCTCTGCAACAGTAGATGCTGTTTTCAAATCCTACCTCATTGTGAAAACCGTAACTATTTAAGTTTCCTCTTGTGATCTTTTCAATTAATATAAATTGGGAAAAAGCATCAGCCTACTAGACTCTAGATAATATTTCAGAATTTAGAGAATCTGCTAATAAAACTAAAAACAAACAAAACACCAAGTTTTCTGTTCCCCTCCGCAACTGCCATATTTTTAAGCTCTATAATCTAAGAAATGCATTTTGGAGAAAAGCAGGACAGCAGCAAGTAAAGCTTTGTAGATGATCTGAAGCCTCAATAGGTTATGAGAAGTAAAGGACAAATTCTTATTTAAGCTATAACAAGATCTTCGCCTCTACATTTCCCCTCCACAACAGACGGAATACTGTGGAATGACCCTGTATCCGTTATTTTTGGCAGTTGTCTGAGGATTGCTTCACAAGAAGCATGAAACTCTGCTCAAGTAGCAATATTTATGTCTTTGACCAAGTAATCCAACTCTCAAATCTATATTTTTCTTTTCAATGTCCAAGAAGAACATCAGTACCTTTCTATCTTCTATTTTATAATATATTTTAATGTAAAATCGTCCATACTGCACTTAAGCTTTATGGGAAACATATTTCTAGTGAAAATCCAAAAACAACTACACAATAAGCTTAACTTTTTGTCAGAAGTTTCTCCAGCACAATTAAAACCCAGAATTTTGACCTTGAAAACTGGCGAGTTTTTACTGTATTTAATATTACGTATGTGATCACCTTCGCTTTCACTTGAGCTGGATCCTAGAACATCTTCAGGCACAGATGATTTGCTCGCATCTTCTACTGTTTTCCACTGGTTAAGACTTGAATTGAAGTAGAGTCTACGATGTTCATGAAACTGTGATTTGCTGAGAAACTGTTGACAATGACCACACCGTTGCCTACACCTTTCACGCCTCTTCTTACGATTTGAATCGTTATGCAAACCTTTCCTCTTCATTCCTTCTTCCCGTAAACACAACTAACTAGCGATCAAGACAACACAAGCTGAAAAAACGCCAAAAATACAGCGATAACCCGCTGGTGAAGCAAGGACAAAAGTTTTCATGTGTCGTGATGTGCGCAGACGTTCACAAATGCTACTTTGCGCATGATATTGCGGGCTCTCAATGCCTTGTTGTCATTGACAACAAGTAAAGCAGCGTGACAAGCAGCGTCGTATCTCGAGGAGAAGCGGGAAATTTGACGATTTAGTCTGAGCGTTGTTTGTTAGGGACGCTGTCTTCCTCTTTGTAATCAAGCAAGAAGTATGATGCCGTCGATATCACCGAATGCTGAAATTCAGGAGACCAGAATGCTCGACCAGGAAACCCCAAGAGCTGCTCCAAATGATGATCTTGTGAGAAAACTTCTTGTCGAAGTTTCGGAAATTCGAAAAGAAAACCAGCAGCTGAGGAACGAGATGGCAAATCTTAAATCATCAGCGAAGAGAAAACTCTTCCAGCGACCTAAAGAGAGCGATCCCGAGTGCTCGGTAAGTTGTTGTTCCTTTTTTACTCTAAACCGACGATGATGGAAAATGTATTCGAGCAGCTCCTGATTCGAGAAACGAATGATCGTGTATTGTGATTGACACTAGTGTGTCATGCTCTTAGATTCGTGCTCTTAGAATGTGCTCTTAGATTCGTTTACCGGCCATCTGACATCTAAATTTAAGTGATTACAAAGTCAAATAATTACTGTTTTGAAAATCGCACTCCAAGGAAGAAGAACAAAGATAGCTCAGTATCGGGGTCAACAAACACACTGCAAACATTTACATGAATTGGTAACCGGTAGTTTCGATCGAAGCCAAAGGTCAGTTCGATCGAAGACAAGAGTCAGTTCGATTGAAGAGTAAATGATGATAAAACTACAGTTTTGCAAGCGTATAAATATAAATAATAAAAGTTCTTGTGTTGTGTATTGATTGCGCGTTGTAATATGCGCGACGCGGAGCCTCGAGTCTTAGCCGCGGTTTTCAATTGATGATCCCTTTTGTTGTCGGTCTTTCGTTGTCGGCGTTCGTGATCGGAAACAAAATAGGGAGCTTAAGCACGCGTGTTTTTGAGACACGGACGGCAACCGGAAGAGAGCTGTTTTCCCTCTTAACTTGTCTTCACACAACCACATTTACATGCTAAGTATCCTTTTCTCCATTAGAGATGATTAGTATAGAAATCTTGGAGACACCACTGTCCTGGCACGCGAAATGTTCTCTTCCGGTTGCCATTCGCGTCTCAGAAACGTGCCTGCTTAAGGTCCCTAATAACTCGATGCACTCAAGCAATAGTTACAATCTTTGATCGAACTGACTCTTGTCTTCGATCGAAACGACTGTTATCGATCGAAACGACCTTCGATCGAAACAACCTTCGATCGAGCTGACTCGTAAGCACTTTGTTTGTATCTCGAGCTACTCGGAGGTGAGAAAAGTGATCAGGGATGCATAGCAGGACATATGCGTCTGGAGTTAATTTGAATAAATGATAAGAAGAGATAACTTGCCCTTATAGAAATATCTTGAACTGGAAATTTATTTCACGAGGACTGTATCTCTTTCTTTGCTACATTTGAATTAAGCGCGCCTTGCGCGTGCTTTTCCATACATGGTTGGTTTTAACCACGTGCACCGGCCTCGAAGAGGCGTAGCCACCAATGTTATCACCGTTGTAGGTATTAGTCCGTCCGTAATACCAATGGAAGCCCGTCCGTGTAACCAAATTCTTCGAATAGTTTTCGTAGCCAAGCAAACTACGGTGTGGGTGTCTAACAAGTTCAGACGCCGAACTTTTCATGAGCCGAACTTAATTCGAATTTGGACCGGCCCAAATTAACAAAAGTACGCCAGCTGATTGAGACGTCAAACTTAATTTCCCGAACTCAATTCAGTTTGAACCAAAACAAATCGAAATGTTAGCGGCTTTCAGGCCAAGTTATTATAATTTATGTATTAGGTTCAGCACATGAAAAGTCTAAATCAAAGCCGTTCCAAAGGCGAAATTCCCGGCTGCGCCAGGCGGGAAGAACGGCTGAGCCGTTCCAAATTCAAATAGCTGTTCTTAATTGATTCAGACGCCGAACCGCCTTTCATGTACTTAATTCAAGGTATTAGGTTCGGCGTCTGAACTGGGCCGGATTTGATCTATCGACCGCTTAATGACATTGGCTTTTAGCTGAAACTTTCACGCTTAAGAGCGAATAGCCTATTCCAGGCTCTCGGTAGTTGGGGACGAGCGAAAAAAAACTGACTTCATTATGGGGCAGTCCTTCACTGCATATTCGTGAAATTATCAATTGTTAAGTCGAAGATTTTAACGTTCTTTCTTTTGATTTTGTTTTTGTTCTTGTAAAACATACAAGAATGCCGTTAGGAAAGTTTGCAAGGAACTTAAACAAAATCGACGACAAGAAGAGGATGAGGAAAACGTGATTGCGTTTGATTTTAACACCAGGTAAAACATAGTGATTGATCAGTCTTTATTATGATTGTTTTTAAAATCTTCTATTGCATTGTGAAGCAAGCCACAGATCCGCCACTACAGTAATAGCAGTCAGCCTCGTTCCCAGGCTCTCTCTTCTCCAGAGAAGAGAGAGCCTGGGTTGAATAGCAGTGTGAGATATCACGCTGTACCACAGCAGACATACTTCTCTATAACAAATTTTCCGGGAACTCGAAGAGTAAAATGGACCATTAGTAATTTTTATACAAACATCGATTCAACTAGAATTACCAAGGGGCAAACTATTATCAAAATGATCCGGCGAAAATATCAATAAACCTAAGTGTGCTAAGGGGCAGGAAAAACTGAGCGTCAATCCTGTCCCGTTTGCTACAATATAGAACGTGGATTAATAATCATTGTCTGGCAAGTTTTAAGTCTTGATAATTTCAAATTCCATCAACAACTTTTTTTTTGTTTTTATCAACTGTAGTTTCGGCAGTCCAGCAAATCAGGTTATGTCCAAGAAAATTGTGAGTGAAGTCCGGTCAGTTTATGGCAAGAAAAAGTGGGAGAAGTCAGTTATCAGGGGTAAGTTTCATGAACTTTTTATATGCATTGTTTGTCATTCTACTTTCGAAGTCCCAACATTTAGATGTACGTGGCATTAGTTATACGAGAATAGATGTATGTTTAAAGATCAGTCTAGAATTCTGTGTTTTATTCTCATGGCATTTATATGTTTAATCAGGCGGTGGAATGCATATTGTAAGCACAAATGCTGGTCATTGTTGGAACTTTAAAAACAAACAGCAAAAGTCACAGCGGATGCTAATAAAAGAGGCAGATAAAACTGAGTTTAGGTAGACGGTCATCAAAGAAAAGCCCTTGAGATTATTTTGAGTTCTGGTGAAATTTCAAGCCTGGCAGAGCCAAAGTATTTACCAATTTTACCCACGACAGATTGTAAAACCTGATTTTTTAAATTTCGATCAATCATTTCGTGTTATCGTCTCATTTTAGCTTCTGTTCAACAACATTGGCGGTCAACAAGGGACGACAGAACTAGAGTTACAAATTCTAAATTCGAGGCACATCGGAGGCAAGCAAAGAAGAACAATCGCCTGAAGAGGGTAAGTTTATAACCAGTTACCTAAAGCTTAAGATTATAAGTGATGACTATTTTTGTTACTGCGCATACGTTTTGTTTCTCGAGATACTCAGGTTCCCTATGGGTGGAGCCTACCAATGACGGGATATTTGTGCGCAGTTTATAAGTATGCAGAGAGAGCAGGACTTAGCAACTTCTTTTTGTATCGAAAATTGGGGGTGATCAAGCATTTTTCAGAGACAATTAAGCTTCGATTTTCCGTTATTTTCTTTAAAACTGATGGGTAATAAAGTTCGATTAGATTCGGTTTTTGTGATATCCGGAATAATCAAGGTCTCGGTTACTCTTACCTCGACCTTGATTTTTGATTTTTCCGGATATCACCAAAATCTCATCCAATAATTGCTCAATTTTATAAGACGGCGATTACGCGGCTGTTTAATTTTTCAATGTCTAGCAGTCGCATCTCACTGGAACCCCTGCTGTAACCAATTTTTGGTCATTTGGCTTTTACAATTATGCATGTGTTAACTAAATTCAAGCTTCTCTCAACAAACAAATGGATCTGAACGGAATCGAAATAGTTTCTAAAACTATCTTATAGTACTCGGTTGTGCTGTGTCGGGTGAAATTATCAACCACCGTGGTAAAGAAATGCATACCTCAGTTTCTCTCACAGGGAAGACCAATTTGCTATGCTGCCTTTTAGTCGATAAATTCCAACAACAGTAGTCGGCCCTATAACTGTAACTGCCTGTAAAATAAAAAGCTCTCGGCAGATTTTTATTGATTGATCCAGCTTCTAACACTGAATGGTATTAGCCAGTGCATACATGAAAGCTATGGCAGGATTTCAGTAAAAAGGCCATGGAAGCACGTTCCTGATGATTTTTCTCCTTTTTGGTTATTCATTTAGAAACTTTCAAGACGCCTCCTAACCCTGGAAAGGTCGACGACGGTCCTTTCGGACGCCGACAAAGCAAAGGCGAGGGAGATTCTTTGTTCTCCGCAGGCACTGAATTACATGTCTTCAGAGGACAGCGAAGGAGAAACGACAACCACAAATGGCCCAAAGCCAAGAAAAATAAAAAAGCTACCGTGGGAAAGAAGTAAGCTGAGGAACATTAAGGCTAAACTTGATGAAGAACACTTGAAAGGTCTGAGCGAGAGGCAACGAAGAACCACTGCCCTTGTTAGGCGAGGTGACGAAGTGTCAACTCGCCCCTATCCAAATGGTGGCCCGAACTGGGCAATTCGTACTGATTGATGACGTTAGCTGAACCGTTTTAGGTTGTATTTTAAACGTTTCTTTTAGCACCAGCCAATATTTGTAAAGCTGTTTTCTGTATCTTTTTATAGGAAAGAATTCATGTTAATGTGATCGTTTTTTCTTGACTTCGAACAAGTTATGTCACATTATGTGTGTGTTTGTTATTATCTGTGGTCATTATTGAGAATAAATTTAGACTTATAGTGGAAATACAGTATTTCGTTTTGATTTAGTGTAGACCATCAGTAGTCGAGCGGGACTCCCTAATTTTTCCCATGCAGTAAAGCAGACAAAAAAGTAAGATCGCGCAGAGAAGGGCAGAGCAACGCCTAGTTCCCTAGACTTACAGCATTCACCAGAACTAAAACTATAGTACTGCAAGAGGTGCTGTTCACAAAGCAATGCAGAATAATATCAAAAGAACCTGGAATTAAAACAAGAAACTAACACACACAAAAAAAGAGACACTAACTGAAAAAGCGAAAATGAGAAATTTGAGTGAGTGCTACTCACTAGTTAAATTGCAAATTTTTTTTTAAATTATTAAATCAGAGCTATCCTCTCCTCTCCTCACAACCACCATGTTGAAAGTTGAATTATGGTGTGAAAATATGGTAACGGATCCAGGCCTTTCTCCCTCGTGAAATGAAGATTAGGCTCGTCACACAGTACAGTGCGCCGTCTGAATCAGATGTCGCGCCAAAGGCGGACTTAACTCAGTTAGGTTCGGCACATATATAGGTGGAGCGGCGTCTGAACCCGATAACCCCAAGGGAGAGGTTGTAATTGAAAATATAAGCATCTTCCGGATGCAAAACAAACTTGTGAACGCACTAAAAAAGTGAAAATGAGCAATTTGAACTGACAAATCAAATCAAATTTAAGGTTTCCGACGCGGAAACGCGTTTTAACGCGAATATTCAAGGTTCGATTACGTTGACGGAAACATGAACAAACTCGTTTCCGTAGCATTACTTCGTATATCCGCAAGCGTTATCATGAAAATACGCTAGCGGAAACATGCGTTTCCTTCAAAGGAAAACTGACGGAAACGTACAGAAAAAGTGGTCCGGTTCCGTCGTAACCGCAGCCACGGAAACATGAATAAACGACAGGTATCCGCTACCGGAAACACGTGTTAACCGTGGTGTTTCCGCAACGTTGTCACGTGTTTCCGCAACCTTTCAGTCTGCGGTTTCTTGGCATTTCGTCCTGTGTAGTTTACAAATCACATAGTCCCATTTGTCGGAGGTCTTAAATTAAAGGCAAGGGAATTTATCATAGAAATTTTTTCCCATTTCTTATGTGAACTTGTCACATTTCATTATAACCATCCCATCAACGGTCAATTCCATTTTTGTCTTTCAGCTTTGGTTACACATATGCAAGCCCAGAAACTGAGCTGTGCACAGCTTGTGTCAGACATCATGGCCCCCATATCGTGTACTACCATCGACTCAGATGTATCCTCTGAAAGTGATGGGGGTGATGATGATCTTACTGCACTAGAGAGAGCACTCACTCCTCCTCTTGGACATGCCAGTACACATCCAAAACTGCCAGTGTTGACAACACGGCCACAAGTGGGCAATTTTTTTATTTTTTTATTTTATTAGCTTTGCCCTGAAGAAATAAAGAAAAAAGAAATTGAAGATATACAAATACTGAAAATACAAGGATAACAACAAACCAATAATAACTTAAATTGGGCAGGGACACCGCAACAGCTAGAGCCAATTACTGCGGACCCACATAATAATAAGACTCCAAAGTCAACCTTCCCTCCTCAAAAATGTATAAACGTGCATTGTAAGGAGGAAAAAGAGCAGCTCAAGGAGAAAATTGCTTCCCTGGAGCAACAAATTGAGGAGTGTAAGTATAAACTTATTGAATAAATATATTACATTGAGGTTGTGCTCTAATGGGGACCAGCAGGTACGTGCTGCATACAACTAAGATTGTGTTCAACTGTTCATACCAGTATGTCTTGTAATCAAGTACTGGGAAGACTAATTGTATTATATTTTTTGGAATAATATTATGAGACTGACAAACACTTGGTTTTACAATACCTCCAAGAACCTCTTACTGCAGAGCTTATTAGGTAATATTCACTGTACATATATTCCTTCGTGTTTCGAAATAAGGTTTAAAATACTATATGCACTCTATTAGAGGACTTCTCAAGAACTTTAATCCCAGCTTTTTCGCTGGGCAAGCAACTCTCAAATTTTGTTGCCCAGGCCGGTTGCCTGCTTGCCCAGGTGTCTTTAAAAAGGTTCATCATCATTATCATGTCCGTTTACCTTTGAGGGAAATAGGGCCTTAAAAGTTTAGTTGAACCAAATTCATTGCTTCCCATGGATGCTGCACTCAACCAGGCTGGCTTGCCCATCTGACAAGTAGTCAGGAAGATCTACGTGCCCAACAGCACAATGTATTTGTCCCAGATGACTGGATGGGACTTTTGTCGAGCCCTGTATTGTCTTTGTGGTTTTAAATGCTTGCCACCTTAGATTTTCTAGGCAAGAGCACTTACGTACTCTGCAAACCAGTTCTATTTTTTGGCAGTTTACAAACGATGATTTTTGAAGATGTAATCCATTCCTATCTTTGACAGTTCTCAGTAGTAGTTCCAATGTAAAATCCTGATCCATCCTAACAAAACCGGACAGTTGTTTTTAGGTTTCCAGTAATTCCGATTCACACGGTGAATGTTTCTTTCAGTGAAATCAAGCTCATCCAGGACCACTGGCCAGCAAAAAGGTCTTGTCAAGACACCAGCTGGTCAGTTGGATGCAACAGAAGCAGCACAAAAAGGGGTAAGATAAAACACTGTCATATTAAATTAGTTCCATATGTACATGTCTAGTTCTTTTCAGATGTGTATGTGGCCTAGGCTTTAGCTGGGATCTTTTCTTTTGCCTTAACCTGTTCAAAGCATACTTCCAAACCATAATTATTGCAAAGGTTGTGAGATCATTAGGTTTATGCTTATTAACTACCGATACCAATTACAGCCACGAATGCACAGATCCACTTGTGCAATATGATTTAGTGAGTACCTTGCAAAAAAAGCCAGCAAAAATCAAGCACTGTACCAGCTCGAGCTTTTCTAAGTTATCTTGGTCCTTTCCTCTGTGTTCACAGGAAAACTTCCCCATGCAAAAAGTCCATTAGCAAGGGACAAAACACCAATGAATCGATTGACATTACAAACAATGCCAGGAATCAACACTCTAAGCAAATGCCTTAAATGGCTGTACTTATTCTTTAAATTTGGCTTTTTGCATATGTATGAACTCTAAATGTCCATAACATGCCTATAAATGGACAAAACATTTCATTTCCTATACCGTAGCTGCATTTTTGAAAGATTTTGCTGCAGCAGTGCAGGTGGTGGTTGAAAAATACAGTACAGTAGGGCTAAGAATTGTGGTTTTAGGAACATTTTTGGCTACACATGGGTATAGCAACAATAACAATAATTCTATCTTGTTATTTATTGCCATCCTCTTAGCTTTCTGAAATTGCTGAAGGGGTCTGGTGTTGCCCTGTCAAGGTGAAAGCTTTGATTAACTCTGTGAGCTCCAGAACGTCTCTTGCCTGTGGTCTTCTAAACCTGTTTTACCCCAGGCAGGAGCTAACAGGCAAGAGACTAAAGGATTTAGATCCTACCATTGTGAATGCTATTGCAGGTATGTTTTATCTACCTAGGATCATTCGATCTTACAATCTACTATTTCATCTACAATTATTCAATCTTGAATCTTTGCAATGCCATGTCCTTAGCAGAGTATACATAAACGGTGTACCTCCATGGGCATTTAACATTCAACATTCACTTTGCAGCTATAAAAGTTTGGCATCACCATGATGAAAACATTAAGCACCTTCCCTTTAAAACATTTAAAAAGAAAGTACAGTTACACACTGAACATGAGTTTTCAACTGAGTATTAATTTGTCTTTTTATTTAATTAATTTTTTATTTTATTTTTCCTATTTTCTTTGTTTCATTAATTTCATCAAGCTTGAATAACTGAAACCTACCTCTTATATCTATATGCACATTACTTAGTTTTACTCAGCCTTGTTAGCTTTTTAGTTTTTGTGTTCATATTTATGCTTTCTGTAGTTGTACATGTAACTTTCCTTTTTCTTGTTTCTGATTTAGATTTTTCTGTGGTAGCAAAAATTTCCCTCCCTGGACCAAGCTCTGAAAATGAGGGAGGCCATAAAAAGGCAAGGGGCACTTCTGCCACACGAGCAGAAGTGCTTCAGGCACTTCGAACGATGTTCAATGCCTTGATATTTCAGAAAGAGAGGGCGACATATCATAAAGGTATTTTCGAGAAATAGAAGTTCATGGTGAAAACATTGCCTCACGCAATTAATGCAGACAGCTTTCAAATTCACTTTCTTGGTATAAAAATTAACAAATATTGCTAAATTAAATGTAAGTGCATTAATTTTTCCTCTTCACTTTACCTGTACTGTATCAGCATTGATTTAGCTGTTAACGACTTTTACCTTTGTAACTGCTACCTTTACAATGTACCTCATATGGAAACATATCAGCAAGAGAATATGCCGTAACCATTGTTACACATATATGCATCTTCCCAAGTAATATTATTAGGGTTGAACTTTCTGTGACAATTTTTTACTG
This sequence comes from Montipora capricornis, assembly GCF_036669925.1. Classification (NCBI taxonomy): domain Eukaryota; kingdom Metazoa; phylum Cnidaria; class Anthozoa; order Scleractinia; family Acroporidae; genus Montipora; species Montipora capricornis. The sequence goes on along the minus strand of NW_027180179.1, from coordinate 110,031 downwards.
GCAATCTCCATTCTTATATTTTTATATTGTTTTGTTTCCATTGTAGAAAAGTACGAAGAGAAAAAAAAATCAAAGGAGCAGCTGAAGGAGGGGACAGCTGCTGACCAGCTACACAATTAATTACCATACTGGTGTCTAAGCCGCATGTTTTTACCCAAAAAAATTGTAAATTGTTATTAATTTCCCCCAAAATAACAAAAACATTGATTTTGACTACACAACGATTTGGGTTGGCAAGGAAACCTGTGAAATCTATAACTGACATATATGGGAGCTACTGATAGACAAAGCAACGAATCTCTCATTTGTGCATACAATCAGACATATCAAGATTCTAAACTTTGTTTGATAAAAACCCTCAGCCAGAAATAAGACACATCCCAAGTTTAGCTGTAAATATTTTTTCCAAATCCTGGGCTTCGAAACTTGGGGTGCGACTTATCTACGAATGCGGCTTATACCCCAGCATTTATGTTGTGCACACATATGTACTGTGCAGGGGCATGAGGACCTCGCCTGCTCAAGGACAGTGAACTGTTGAAACATTGTTAATAGTGTCAAAGTATGTCTTGTAAGAAACATGCACGAATTTGTTAATGGAGTGTTAAGGATAGACAGAATTCTAGTTTTGTTGACATTCTCAACCTACAGGTGCATTTTGGAGGAAATCCGAATTTTTTTTTTTTTACAATGATCACTCGGATCATGGTAATTCAAAAGCACCAACAAATCCACTTCCAGAGTGGATTCATCTGTTCTTTTGATGACCGTGATCAGAGTGATCAAGGATCGAAAATCCAGTTTCTATTTGTATTGGAATAGGCTTTAAATAGCTATAAATTAGGATTAAAATTGCTGCAGAATAGGTTTTAAATATACAATATTCCTCTGTGTTTTTATGCTGGTTTAGTTAAAACCTATTTGAAAAATGGTTTTTAACCTAGTTTAGAGCTATTCTTATTAGAATAGGTTTTAAATAGCGGTAAATTAGGATTTAAATAGCTGTAGAAGAAGTTTTAAATAATTTAGGCTTTATAGGTTTAGCACATTTCAAAAAAGGTTTTTAACCTGTTTTTCACCTAGTTTGATGCTATTTTGGTTGAAATAGGCTGAAAATAGGTATAAAATAGAAAAAAAATAGCTGCAGAATAGGTTTTAAATATACAGTATTCTTCTGTGTTTTTACGATGCTTTAGCTAAAACGTATTTAAAAAGTGATTTTAAACTGTTTTTCACCTACTTTGAAGCTATTTTATTTGAACTAGCTTTCAAATAGCCATTACAACTACATTTTAAATCTTTACAAGGCTGGTTGTCATATTATTTAAAACTATTTGAAGCATAGTTGAAACCTATTTGGAGCCTTATTTGGTGAGATGGTTAAGTTTTTCATGTATTTTCAAAATAGTTTTCAAATGTGTTTTAATTAGGTTAAAACACCATTAAAAACAGTTTAAAACTGCATCAAAACTAGACTTTAAATAGCTATTTATATCATATTTTGCAATAAACATCCAAAATAGTTTCCAAATAGGTTCCAAATATATTTTAAATAGACCTCAAAAATAGCATAACACGCAGGGCTGGCGAGGGATTAAAATCGGCACGCTTGTTAGCCCGCAGTAACTACTTTTGCTCAGCGGGTTTTCGCGAAAGTGTTGTTTACTTATCCAATATGGTGGAACTCATCGTGAATATACACGATACTGTTACTTCTTATATTGCTAATGCACCAGATAAGAATTTAGCGACAAAAATTGGCGATGAACTTTTAAAGCTTTCAAGAGCCGTAGTTAAACACTACACGTTTCCAGAACAACAACGTTACAAGTATTATCTGACACAGCCCTCAAGAATGCTCGCAAGAGAGGTTTACAGGTGGAATAAAAGCCTCTGTAGAATGCTGAAACGTTCTCCGTCACTTCGCAACCCCTGGGGAATAACACTTAAAAGAAGCCTACCACTTGAGCTGTTTGATACCTTAAAGACAACTGTTATTGCCTATGGCTGGGGCAGGTGACCAGAAGAACTAATCACATGGAGGAATTAATAATAACAGAAGAGCATTTCAAGAGTCTTATAATGTCTTGGAGCAACAAGTTTCGACGTCAGCTGGAGAAGACAGAAGTGGTAATAAAAGTGGAGCAAGGCGGTGGATATAGTCGAGTGGTGGTCGATGCAGCCAGGCCAGTAAAGATAAAGTACGCTACGAACCTAGAAATGCTTACTTTGTCTCTCAGTCATGGCCAAGGAACAGAGTAGGGGTTGGTTGAATATTGTGAATTATTGCTATAAAGGGATTTAGTCTGTGGCATCAGTTAAATGTTTGATTTTAATATACTGCCTGGTCTGTAAGGTCTTTATAAAGTCCTTTATTTTCATCCTGCTAATTCTCAACCTTTGTGATTATGTTTCTAAGAGGGTAAATAGTCAGTCAGGTATACTTTGCACAATATTTTTTTACTATCAGCCTATCTACTAAATTGAATGGGGTTAAGAAATGTTTATTGCCCACAAAAATGTTCTCAGTC
>NW_027180179.1:82500-97500 GCF_036669925.1 Montipora capricornis | reverse complement strand
CAAAGTGAACATGCCAGATGAAACAGGGATAAAATAGATATTCTTTCTCTATTTTTTCCCTAGTTGCATTTTAAAACTTGCTGACTTCCATGGAAAAATTTCCATAAAATAGCCATATTTTGCAACCTATTTTATGAAAGCGATTATGAGATATATAGGTATAAAATCCCTTAATTACCAAAGAAAAAGTATGGAAATAGTATGGGGTTGTTTGGGACATATCTGACCCATATATGGGAAGGTTGGATGATGATATAGAACTGGTATGGGGTCATATTTTGCCAAAATACGACAAGAGACAAGAGAGTGTGTTAAAGTTCGCTGTCCAAACTTCCCTACTGGTTCTTTTAATTAAGCTAAGAAGTTCAGATGTTTCTTTAATAAATCCCTTACTGCCCATTAATTTTTGTTTATCTGCTTTAGGTCAAATATTTCTGACATGGTACAGCTGTACTCGAACTATTAATGCAATGAAGTCAAGACAATTCATCGTCAATATTGTATTTATGGTAATCAGCAGATTTAGCACTAAAACACTATTGTTGTTGTTCAACTAAAGACGTACATGTAGGTGAAAGTATGTTTTAATTAGTCACGTTCAATTCTATTTGCCAAATGACAAACAAAAAGTCCTCTCTTAGTGTCCACTTTCATGCATTTTTCTTCAATGCAGCTGAGGGTGATAGTGACAATCTCTTCTGTTTCCTGAACTCTCCGAATATGATCAATGACAATCATTCCTTTCAGCTTGGGTAGTTGATCATGGTGTATAGCCAGAATGCGAAGCACTGCAAAGTACTTGCACTCTAGCTGGCAATTGCATCGCAAATATTGGCAGGATGCCTGTTGGCACTTCCCTTCCACTTTCACAAACTTTAGAACAGAGCCATATCTTAACTCCTTGTTGTCATGGAAACAGACAGTGCAATTATTTCTAGCCGTTACTCGTTTATAACCCTCACTGTGGTAGATACTTCCCTCAATCTGACAGCGTTTGAAAGACCATACATTGGACCAGTGTGGCATTTCTTTCTTCAAGGACTTTAATTCTGGTTGGAAGAAGAAATCAGAGTGATTGCCAATTTTTTCAAGGGCCCCAATGACAAATATACCTCTTCCAATTTCTTCTGTTTTGGACCTGCACAGTCAAAAAGGTTTCCTGGAATTAGTACAAGATTTTACACACTCATCAAATCCAACTTGACAAAATAGGCATATGTTACTCACCTTTTGTAGTGATCTCTCTTTGTCATCTGTTGATATAAGGCTTGTGCCTCTTGGTTAGATAGGTCTGAGGCCAACTCTGGTAGCTTCTGGAGGACTGAGATGCCATGCAATATCTTGTTTTAAAAAAGAAGTTCAGTTAGAAATTTATGAGGTTTTTTGTGCTAATTTATTTCAAAAGCACCTTCAAAGTTGCTGACACAGGGAGGGGGGTAAAGGGTGCACCGTCGGCTTCCATTGATACCAGTTTCATAACTGAAGGAACCACCGACGTTAAATAAAGTGCCTTTACTTTACTTAACTATGTCTTATTAATACAGGAGGAACTGCAAATCACACCAAAATTTTTCACAAAAAATAATACCAACCTGTCCATCAATATTTTGGGTGCCATGAAATAAATCTCGGAAATCTCCATTGAGGTCTTCAAAGAAAAAACAAGAATGACACCAAAGTGGACCAAGGTCCTCTACTGAGTCTCTCAAGTGCAACAGCTGATGGACATTGGATGTCATGAACTGAGGACCTACATGTGTAACAAACAGTTGGAAAGTCAAGAGTGGCATAAGTACATTTTTTTTTTATTTTTGAAGCCCAAAACAAAAATTTTGTCTTGAGGAGCACTCCTGTTGTTCAACATCTTGCACAAGTTTTGCGACTTACCATACAAGACAGAGGCTTGAGCACAAAACAACTTGAGATAGCTAGCAGCACTATTTCTGTCCTCAGCTGTGATGGACTCTTTCAGCAATCTAAACACTCCTCCAACTAAAAGCATCACATGTTGAATGTACACTTCAGGAAGCCAATTTAAAAGAAGTGGCACAGCATAATATAACAGAAAATTCTTCTTTTCTGATGCTAGAGAAACAGAATAGCTGGATATTAGAACAATGTAATCTGTAATGTACTTTCACATAAACATGAACCAAAACAAAACTGTTGGATTTTAACAATGCCCCCTCAAAAAAGCAAAAAGTAATGTTAATGTTCTCTTTATTTCACTAACCTTTCCAATCTTTCTTATCTGTGATACTCCTTGGTAATCTAGTTATTTCACTCACTGGCTGGATTGACAAAAACTCTTTATCAATGTCTTCTACTTTGTCACCAATGAAGAACAGTTTCTCTTTCTTCTCTTGGGAGAACCAATTGTTCAGCAACTGCTCAACCACACCTTCACATACACAATGCATGTAATCAATGGCAGTACCACGGATGATGTCAAATGTAGGAATTCCAAATGCCCAGGATAAACCAAGAACTCCCTCTATATCATAATTCTGGTGGACATAAGAACAAGGTACTTGTGATGTAACAGATCTGTGGAACCAGAAACCCATAAGGGTTGAAACGTGTAACGGCCCCTTGTGTGCTGGGAAACAAGCTTCTGAATATTCAATTTGCTAAGTACCATATGTGAACGCGCATTACACGTTTCAACCCTTATGGGTTTCTGGTGGAACTCACTAGAGGAAACCTCCCCTCTTACTACAAAATAAGTTTAAACTGTGAATTATATGTACCGTTTTGACACCATTCTGTCTTCTTCTGAGAACTTGAAGAGCCTGCTCTTTGACTTCACCATGGGTCCTTACTTGACCATAACCATCACTGGAGGTATGATTGTAGGGGTATATGTGGCACTGTCTCTTCCTTCCTTTCTTCCCAATGCCAATGATGTGCTGACATCCTCTTTCCTTGCACTTGGGGCAGCCAAAATAGCCATTAAACTGCTTTATCTGCAGCCACAAAGATTTTGCTGGGGAATCCAGTGTCATGTCAAGTAGAATGCCTCGGACTTTGATTGTTTTACTGTTGGCTGGAGATATCTCAAGCCCTGACAAAAGAAAGGTCAAAATGAAAATTCCCTTACACCAGTGTTACAGTTAATTTTTTTTGGCAAGGGGTCGATCATGCAATTTTTCAGGGGGGTCGCACAAAGTAGGTCTACCTGGCTAACTGCAGCTGCAGCACTACGTAAAGCTTAGGGGGTAAAGTATCGTAAAACAACATTATAAATATTATGAAGCTTTGATGATTAGTCGTGCATGACTTCAGAAAATGACCTAATACAGAGAAAAACAAAAACTTACACTGGCTTTTTACAGACCCAATTTTTGCCAGATTATTTACAGCACGTATGAGAATTAAACAACAAATTCTCGCAAAAATTTTCAATAATAGTCGGCCTGTTGGAATCCGGTTGTTGTTCATGTAACATTTCAGAATGTTGTTGGGGAAGAAATTGGTCATAAGCTAGGTAAGCGAGGAGAAAATCACACGAGATAGAGCCGCCACGAATTAATCAGATGAATAGTTTCTCAGTTTCTTGAGATCATTGAACTGTATTTATTTTATCCTGAACTTACAAGTATGGAAATTAACAATGCCAGAATCAAACCCTCATGAAAAGTAATTAAACATACCATAAAAGAATAATTATTATTATCATTATCATCTACATGTCAAGAATCGCACTGTATCAGAGGTACCTTGTGTGAAAAGTGCCCTCATTGAAAGTGCAAAGGGCTGCAAGAATGTTGGAAAATGGGGTTTCCCTTTTCCAAACCAAAGTCCTGCAAAAAGGCGATTTGTCCTGCTAAACCTGGGGACAATAATAAGAAGAATGGGCATAAAAGTGAGTGTCTAGTGATAATTATTAATTCATTTTACTCTACTACATGGTCTCTCATCTTTAATCCCTGACAATAAAATTTAAATTTTGTCAAAAAATTTAGAAAAGTTACCTTTGAAGAGGTGGAAGCTCATTGATGACAAGAAAAACAGGCCATACTCCATAACCAGAAGAGCGAATTAATGCAACACCATCAGTGTTCCCAAGCAATGAAATGTTGTATGGATCTTCTAAGAATCCACCAGGACCTGAATGCATTTTGTACAGCTTGCTGTCATACACATCATGAATTGACCCATCGACATTACTTTTTCGATGAAATCTGTGTTGAATCTTGTTAAGTTGACCAGGACCTTGAGCACAAACATTAAGGTATAATAACAAAAAATGAGTGAGTTTATTGCCAGGCATGAAATAAACAAGCAAATTTAGTTAAGTTGTTCAGTATAAGTTCATTGGTCCTTGACTTATAATTCTCACATGACCAACAAAACAAAACTCAAACCAAACAATACGAAGTTTGCAAAAGCATTTAAATCAGCCAGGTTTGTATAAAGAATAAAAAACAATCATTACCAACCAGCATTTTCAAGCAACCAGCATTTTCAAGCAACACGAGTGAAGATGCTTGGACACATTATACCGGACCACTATATGAGTGCCTACACCAAGTTTTACCCGATGCTTGCACACAAACACGAGGTATAGTGCCAGGTTAGTAAACCGTTGAACGATCACATTTTATTTGAACAAACAGAAATGCCTTTTAGAGCTTCCCGCCTTTGGAAAACGAAAATTTCCAGTGTCTATTTCATATTTGTGCTTGCGAGTAGAGTTGGACAAATCCTTTTTCATTTCAAGTGAAATTGCTTACATTAATTTTGAAGTCTTTTGTCCACTGCGTTCGTTATGCCCAACACAACATTATTATGTTAATTTTGAATAAATTACTTAGCTGGAACCTGGCTCTAAATCTTTGACCCATGTATAAGTTGAGGGCGATTTTTGGAGCTTCTTTTGAGGCCATAAAAGGTCGACTTATACACGGGTACCACTTTGAGATGACTTGAGTGAGATTTTTCCACGAATAGTAAATGGCAGATGGCACAGAAAAGCCATCCTTGCAAGCATAATTTCTTAAAATGTTGTACTTGGGGACACTGGACCAAAGCATGAAACTACAGGATTTAAAAAAATAACAATTATGCAAGCATCTTTACTTAGAAAAAGGTAATGCATTCAAGGCAAAAAAAAATTGCATTCGGGTAAAAATGGAGTGCCACTTACGTGAAAGAACAGTTTTCAGCTGTTCTTCAACTGGAAGTTCTAAAAAAAAGGACTTCTCTGATAACGGCTCCTTGCATATCCGGCAAACATCACCATCTTTTGGTTTGGAAGCAGATATATAGGTTCTGCATTTAGGATTTGGGCAAGAAAAATGTTTTTTTATAGGATGTTTGAGACACTGGACGAACTCTCGAAATCTACTAAGACCTTTCAATGCTTTATTTTGCCCAGGGCAATGCAATTCAACCAGGCCAATCAAATCCTCAGATGCAACTAGGGAAAGTTTATGCCGCATGATAAACGCCATGATTAGAAGCAAGCTCTCTCCCACTGTAATTCTGGAGTTTTCGTACAATAATTCATTCTCAACATTAGTATTTCTTGTTTCCTCAATATTCACTGCTGGATTTTCAACTTCAATTTCTTCAAGTAAGTCTGCCACATCCTCAGTTAAGACCTCCTGATAAGCATCTTCAACCACTGAAGACAATAATTCTTCCTCTGCTGGAATGTCTTGTATCAGGTTTACAAAGTCAGTGAAGAAGTCATGTCTGGGAGAATCTCCAGGGCTTGAGGAAACTGACTCATCTTAAATGTGTTCAAATTTTAAATTCTCTTATAATCAAGGGAGCAATTACAGAACAGCCTCCTCTTGTGGCATTGTTTGAATAACAATGCACGATGATAGAAATATTCACAAAAACATATTTGGGCAACCACAGGTAATTGATAATTTAGGGTGGAATGAGAAGGAAACACATACATTGTGCAAGCTGAACCATAGTGTATGCACAACAACAAAACTTAAGTATGAAAGGAAAGACTATACATAAGACCATTATGTCTGTTTAGGATTCCATTTTGCTATGCAACCAAGTAAACAGCTGGTAATGTTAATGTTCTTTGTAAATATGTAAACTGCAGTGCTTCAGCCATCAAAAAGTTTGCCTCTTTTTAAAATCACATGTAAAACTTGAACACTTAAACTTATGAAGGCTTAAGTATTAGCCGAAACGTCTTGACAGCAACATCTAAAAACGTGAAACAATTGTTACTTTAACTAGTAAACACGTGTTATGGGCTACCAATTCCATGTCATCACAAATTATAATCTAGCAACTGGCGAGCATTAATTTCGTTTACAATGCGTGGTTTAGAAACCAGGAGATACTTACCGACAGGATTTATGTTAGAGCTGGAATACTCCTCACAGTTTTGATTGCCTGTGCCTTCACTGCAGTTGGTAGTCAGAGGTCGCCGGCTCAGTTTTGACAGCTGATTACTTTGGATTTCAAGTGAATCTTCAAAGCGGACATCTGATTTTTGATCAGGCCTTTCGGTTTTCGGTGAGTTTTCGTTACTTTGGTAGTTTTCACGTAGCCTTTTTCGCTTTTTTCTTCGCCAAAGAGTGGAACGCGAGGGTTCGTATCCATCAAAATATCTCCATTTCTTGTAACTTTCCTCCATATTGTGATCTCGAAACACCGAGCTTGGTTACCGGGCCAAAAGCAGAAAGACTTCCGGGAGAACCTGGATACGAAATCTGGACCAATAGGAAAGCTCGGAATATCAAGGCGTGCAAAACAAAATTGCCTTGCGTCACAAGAGAGTAACTCTGGTTTCACGCGGTAAATTCAAGTCGCAGTAGCTGACTGGTTTGACTTAAGAAGATTTTTTCCTGCTATTTCACAAGAGTTTGTCATCAGTTTGAAGTCCCAAGGTAATAGTTTTTATTTCAATCTAATTCAGAAGCGATGCTTTCGAACGGTTCATTCCGAGCCAAATTTCACACATATAATGACGCTGATGCTTCATGCACGTGCACGCTCCTTTGGTTGAAAGCATAAAACGTTAAAGATTGCATAAGCTTGCTTTTATGCATTGAAATCTTAAACGATTTTAACTTATTTTGCGTTGTGAAGAGACCAGGGATAAGTTTCTGTTTAAGCGATCGTTTGATATGAGAAGTTAAGCTTGCTTAATTACAATATTATAATTAAACGTCTAATGTTTTTTCAGTTATGCTTACAGCTGTATGTGTTTTCGGTTTCAAATAGATAATTGCTTCATCATGTCAACCTCAAATGTAAGCCATGTTGTCGTTGGTTGGGCAAAAAGGGGAGACGAAAATCTCGAGAATGAACTAGTGGAAGCCATCCAAGTCAAGAAGCTAATTGTGAAGGGTAATGCAAAAGTTGGCACAGAAGTGTCTTTACAGTTCAAGAATGAACTATGGACTGGAGAAATATTGTCTCTTCACAGTAAGTAATTTTTTAGAGTTAATGAAAGGAAAAGCAACAAACAGACTTCAACGTAATTCAACCTAGGATTTTGTTTTACATTTAGGTGCAAAATTTTAGCAGGCTTTTGTTTCTGAGGGATTGAGCCACAAAAGCAATATATTTTTCAGATAATTTCCACAATCTTCCACAAAGTACACAGCGGTGTGAGCAGATATTGAACTGTCCTACTTGCTTGGCATATAAATGTCCCTCAATAGATCTCTTTAGCTTGTACGTTTTGTTTTCCCATGTCAGACGACATGATGTCCTCAATTAACCCTTTCAGCCCCGATAGTGCCAAATGGCACTTATAGATTTTACTCTGTCTAACGCCAGACGATTTTACTCGTCAATGGGGAACCCCTCGGGGCTTAAAGGGTTAAGCTAACAGCATCAAAAAACTATGTCCCCGTTTAACCCTTTCAGCCCCGATAGTGCCAAATGGCACTTATAGATTTTACTCTGTCTAACGCCAGACGATTTTACTCGTCAATGGGGAACCCCTCGGGGCTTAAAGGGTTAAGCTAACAGCATTAAAAAACTATGTCCCCGTTTAACCCTTTCATCCCCAAGAGTGCCAAATGGCACTTATAGATTTTACTCTGTCTAACGCCAGACGATTTTACTCTGTCTAACGCCAGACGATTTTACTCGTCAATGGGGAACCCCTCGGGGCTTAAAGGGTTAAGCTAACAGCATTAAAAAACTATGTCCCCGTTTAACCCTTTCAGCCCCGAGAGTGCCAAATGGCACTTATAGATTTTACTCTGTCTAACGCCAGACGATTTTACTCGTCAATGGGGAACCCCTCGGGGCTTAAAGGGTTAAGGGAATTTTCCTTTTGTTTTTTCACAAGTCATGCGTACATATTCACGTGCATAGGACGACATTTGAAAGAAAGTTTGCCCTAGAGTAACATCACGTGGTCTGAAATGGGAAAACAAAATGTACAAGCTAAAGAGGTCTATTTTACTGGCACTCCGACAACTAATACAATGTTGTTTAAGCTGCACCTGGAGGGATAAACAATTAAGCATGGTGAAGTTCCTTCCTACACACTTGTTCTAAGTTAACTGGTTTTGGTATTTATGGTAGTTCATATGTTTTTTTGTATTATAAGGAAGCAAAAGTGAAGCAAATGCAGCCTGCAACTCGATGATCGAAGGATTACACTCTGATGAAACACCAAAAGACAAAGGAACTAAGCGAAAACGAAAAGTAAACAAGAAGTTGTTTAATGAGGACTTTGACTGTGAAGACACAGCAGAGGGAGAGAAAGGTAAGATGTATTTATGCATGTACTGCAAAGAAGCTAGTAGGCCTGCAGGTTCAAATGGAATAATATAAGCTCCCAAAAAAGTGAGATATGTCCAGGTTTGACCCTAATTAGATGCACGCGGATTTCAATAAGCGTCACAAAGTATCCCCTTGCTCTTCTCGCCAACTTCAACATCACTTGTGTCTCAGAATACAAACAATTTATGTCACAAAGTGTCCCCCAAATGCTGCTCTTTAAGTGAAGATTAACTGCTGCATTTACCCAAAGCTAAAAATAACGCTAACCTTTACCCTTACCTTATTGTTGAAAATAGGTAGCAAATGCTTAGACTTAAAGGGACACTTTGTGTTGGGTGTCAAAATTGGGCGTGCATCTAATTAGGGTCAAACCTGGACATAAGTGAGAAAAGTCAGCTGTCAGGTCAAGTTATTGGCTTCAATGAGCTCAAGTCTACACACTTGGTCAGACTTACTGAAATGCATTCACTTACAGACAGTGTTCTAGAAAATGTTGCTGACTTCAATCTTTATGAAAGCAGATGAGACAGGATGTTCACAGAATTTCAAGAAAAGACTCCTCTGTATGAGCTCCAACTACACTATAGTACAGGGGCAACAATGTTGTCTTCTTTGTCAGTATAGTTATCAAGTCACATGTCATCCATGGTTACATATGACCAGTGCTTAAGTGTGAATATTAAAAGAGAGTTCTGCCTGTTTTGTTTCCAACAGTATCACAAACTACATCCAAGACTTCCCTACAGAACAATCAGAAACAAAACACATGCAAGAAAGGTACATGTACTTTCACTTTAATGTGGTTTGAAAGAAAGCTATTGATCAATATGTGAACATCCTGGAGTTATGCAGACATAATTATAACAAAATTGCAATACTATATACTAATTACACTACTTCCAAAAAATCACCTGGGAATGCCAAGGGAAAGGCTAGTTTTGCATGATAAGCTTGATGTAAATTTGAACATCGCATGTACATGTACTCTCTACGTAGAAGCCCCTTTTTCCTTGTAAATTAAAAGCAAGCTGTAAGAAGCATATTATGTGTGTTCTTTTCAGCAAAGAAAGCAACACCAGAAGAGGGAAAAAGTAATTCAAAAAAAAGTCAGGCAGCTGCAGATAAGGAAAGAGAAATGTTGATTTTGTCCAAAAAATTGGAATTTTTGGAAAAGTCTGTGTTGCCTTCATCTACTGAAGAGGAGAAGTCCGAAAACTTGGCTGTACAACATGTAGCTGACGATTCCTCAGATGATGAACATTGGACTGCAGAAGAAGTTGAAGAAATCATGCCAAAGTCAAAAAGTGATAGTACCACAAGAGTGCTACAGCACCCACATTTTGGAGGTAAAACCCCAAAACAGCATCCACCTCCAAAATGCATAAGTGTTCTTTGTAAAGAGGAGAAAGAAATGAAGGACAAAGAAATTAGCCACCTGAGAGAAGAAATCATTCAACTGAAAGAAGAACTTCGTAAGTATAAAAAAGAGATCTTTAAAAACATCTGTAAAGAGTAAACTATCACGTGAATGCAAAAATTTGGTTTTATCAACAGAGTTGATAATTTAAATTGGCCACTGTACAGAGATTCTAAAAGCTGAGGTTTCGAGCGTTAGCCATTCATCAGAGCGAATGGCGAGGGGCTGACAAATTGCTCTGACAAAGGGCTAATGCTGGAAACGTCAGCTTTTAGAATCTCTGTACGGTAACCAATTTACATTATCAACTCTGTTAATAAAACCAGATTTTTGTATACTACTACCTCACCGACGCAGCACCACAGTTTTTTTAGAAGCTACCCCGTTCTATCACATGAATGGTTTGGGAACATGTACCAGTAACTTAACTGTATAATATACGTAACCCAGTGTTCCAGATAAGAGTCGGGTCTCGGGTCAATAACCCGACAAAGAAGGCTTCCTGTCCCGACAGGATGAATGTGTGAGCCAAAGGGCCACTGCTGGCACGACGTCTGGGTGACCCGTCAAATGGTCTACAGAACTTGAAAAAATTAACCCACTTGAAAAAATTAACTGGATCGCTGGTAACCCTGTGTACTTCAGCACGTGTGGACTTTTGGAAAGGGTTCATGATACTAAACAGATGATTATCAGCTTAAAGGAGCTTTGTGCATGTTATTTCTTTGGTCATGGCTTTGAAAACTGGCCGCTTAATAGAAGGCAGCTGCCTAATACAGGGCCACCATGTACAGGTGCGACTGCATACGTATAATTCTTTTTTCTCTTTAAGGGAAATGCAGGAAAGAAATGCAAGTTGAAACCAATGGAACAGAAGGAACAAGTACAGGGAGGATGACAAAAGAGCAGGGAACTTCTCTTGGAGTAAGCATATACCTTTAACACATAAAGCCTGCACAAATTGTACCTTTTCTTCTTTTTATTCAATCCAGGGGCTCTGTTTGGTTGCTTGCCTTTGGTTAAAGTGTCACATTGGTACAACTACATGTGTACAAGGGGCTCTTAGTCTATATGGTTGCATACGCTGGTTATCCAGCCAATCAATCACAGCCCTACTTAATGAGGGTGACAAGTAACAGAACTTTGTATAGCTAGGAACCTGTGGCCCTAAAGCTAGCCAGAGACAAAAATGCAATGAAGCACAAACAAAATCTAAAATAACAATTAAATTATCACTTAGGTAGTAGTAACAGTAAAAATTTAATGAACAATCAGCATGAGTTAGTCATAATACTAGTAATAATAATATGATGCAGTTAATTTTTTGTTTCAGCTAATATTATTTTCTCAACTAGGTAATTTTATTTTTTCACTTAACAGCTTACAGAACTTGTTAGTGGATCTGGCGTTTGGATGTGTCCAAACAAACTAGGTGCAGCTGTCAAGGATGCTGAGAATAAATCCCGCACTGTTCTGGCACGATCCTTGCTTTCTGCTTTTTATCACAAGGATGAGCTACTTGAGAAAAACTTCAGTGAACTCGATAAGGATATTATTGAAGCTTGTGTTGGTATGTTGATTCTACAAATGATGATTATATCTTTGAAAATACTTTTAAAACCACTCAAGAATAAACTAGATTGGACAGTATGCAATATGACTGTACAGGGCGCGACGAAAGTGCTGTCCGATAGCCCGGGGTAGTGGAATGACTTGTCGGGCTAGTGTTTTCTTATTGTAGCCTGCTCGATGGGCAAGCACCGTTGGTTCCCCTTTTCTGATGATAAATTGAGCTTTTATACCAAAAAGTGTGTAGCAGAAAGCTCCTGAGAGAAAATGATAATGTTCTGAGGCCAATATATCGTAGCGTGACAACGTTTTGCACCGCGTCTGTAAATAACGTCATGACCTTTTCTGCTTACATAAGCGACTGAAATATATTTTACAAACAATTTAATTTCGGGCTAGCTCCTCAGACCTTCGGGGCTAGTAACCTCAAGTAACAGCTTGCCCGAAGGGCAACCTCATCTTTTCATTTTGGTCTCACCCTGCTGAATGAACAAGTAAGAGATTGACATGTAGGGCATGTATATTGTTGTGATTCTCATCAGATTTTGAGTATAATTATGTACACGATACAATGTAAGCCAATCACGATCTATCGTTTTTTTCATATCTGTGATTGATTTTGATTATTATAACTGGGACTCCATTGTCTGTGAAAAACACCCTTCCAACTGACTTCCCGAAACACACCATTTACTCAGTATTGGCTCAATAATGTCTACTGATTTACAGAATGTGATGTATTTTAATTTTGTTTTCAGACTTCGCAATGGTTGCTAAACTGGGGAATGTAAAAAGTGTAAGAAAGTCTGAACTTAGACAGGCATTAAGGTGTAAAATAAACTCCATCAAATTTCAGTCAGCGAAACCCACCTATTATCAAGGTAAGAACCCCTTCATCTATAACACTTCAGGATGGTAATTATTATTGTCATTGTTCATGCCAAATGTTTGAAGTAATATGACTCTTTTGTCTTATTTCAGAATACAGAAAGACCTACTCTGGTCCGAAAAAGGAAGAACGACAGCAATAGGACAATAACACATAAGCTTTCTTCATTTAGTATTCATGCATAAACCTCACAGCTAACCACGTTAAGTTTTCATCCATTTTTATTCAGAATTCTTGTGAAAAGTGCCCTTATAGATTATTTTGAAATTGAAAAATAATAAATCTCAGCATGCAGTTGAGTGAATTTTTAAATATACTATTGCCCTTTTATTGATGCGAATGGGTCTTTTCCTTTTGTGTGTACTGCTCTCTTTATCAATTTTGCTCTATTTATTACCCTATTTAGAGGCTATTTTTAATAGTTCAGGCATAAATTGTAGAAGGAGATTATGGAATTATTAATAAATGGCTATTTTATACCTGTTTTTGCTATATTTTGTCTCTATTTTAACCCTATTTTTTAGGTGCATTTTGGAGGAAAATTTCCAGCTTAATGACTATTTTAATGCAATTTTTGTAGTATTTTAAAACTATTTTCTTGACATGCCTTAATTTGTCCTTTTGCATGCGTGGGCTATTTTAGTGCTAGTTTTTGTTTCAAAATAACAGGTTTAAAATAGCAGAATACATAAATTGATGAAAATAGCTATAAAATATAATGGCTATTTTAAACCTATTTTGTTGCTCTATTTTACTTATATTTCAAAGATATTTTAAAGCTATTTTCACAACAGATTTTGCAGTGAGAATTTTCAACTTGAAGCCTATTTTATTCCTACTTGAAGCTATTTTAAACCTATTTTATCCTTGTCTCCATCATAGTTGACATTGCCATTTGAGCTATTTTAATGATGTTTTTTGTTTCAAAATAACATGTTTAAAATAAGGGAAAAATTGAGTTAAAATAGCTGCATCCTATGAAACCAAATAGCATAAAAATATATTTCAAATAGTAAGCAAATAGGCCTGAAAATAGGATTAAAATAGCAATAAAATATGCCAAATTTTCGTAAGGGTCTTTCAATGTTGACCGTTCAAGTTTTCCACATGATTTGATATTGCTCTCAACATTTATAGGGGGGGGGGGGGGGAAATTTTCTCAGTGAAAATTTATGGTAGACCGTAGTAGATTGTTTCATGTAAAATGTCATAACATGTAGCCGGAACAAATTTGTTCAGTTCTCATAGTGTAATCACTACAAAACAAATGTCGCAAAGCATTTAACACACTTGGGTAGTTCCTTTTGAGCGTTCTGTTCAATTGGTACATTAAAATGAAAGATTTTCCAGCGTACAGATATCATGTCTGTCTCTCGCTGATCTATAACACCATTTTTAATATATACAAAGGGTTGTTTTCCTGTACAGAAAATAGGAGTGTCTTTGTCAAAGACAATGTCTTTAGCGTAATGCGTTTTAGGTGCAGGCAGATGGACCATCTGGCCTTCAAGCATAAGAAGGAAATCATGCCACTGAATAATTTGTTGCGACCAGCGAAAATCATTTAAGAAAATGCATTCAGCTTCTTCCGCTCCCACCCAAGCAAATGAGGTGCAAGCCGGATTGCAAAATGTTTTGTAGACACATGTAAGAGGGTTCAGCAGAAAAGTCTTCCCTGAATTTGCTGGGCCACAAATCATTACATTTTGAAATTTGATACAGCCATTCTGAAGTAGATCCTTTATGGCTGCAGTAAAACTTTCTTTCCGAATACCATTTTGCTTGAGTACCTCCGTAGCACAAGTCAGCCACTGTCCATTACAGCCTGCTGCACATTCTCCTTGTGATGCTTCTTCCAGAATTTCAATATGAGATTTTTTAGCACGATCTAGTTTTTCTTGCGCTAGTTGTTAAGACCTCAGCTACAACACGGGGACCCCGGTTAACAATAAACTCTGCAATGTCGTATTTTCCTTGAGATTTCTGTTGATTGGTATAAGCCAACAGTTCAGTTCTAGTTTTTATGCCCTTTCTAATGATTATTTCGGATAAATCAAATGAAGATATGCGCTTTTTCCGTTTTTTGCCTTTGAAAGCCCTGCTACACTAACTCTGCATGGAGCTTTTTGTGTTGATTACAAGTGATTTCTCTCTCTTGTAAAACAGGGTCTGATGAAGACGAAGACTTCAGTGATGGAAAACATCGCCATTACATTTGCAACTTCCCTAGCACACATCACAACATTCATGAGGCTTGCCAGGTTTTTCCACGTCACCGAAATTTGCATCAAAATGCAAAAGCAAAGCTGCCCTACGGCATAGTGTGTTGTGTGCATACTCCTTTAATATCATCATCACAATACTTGAGCATGACATTGGAATAAAGCATCACTCCAGT
>NW_027180179.1:50000-75000 GCF_036669925.1 Montipora capricornis | reverse complement strand
GAAATCGAGCCTAGGACCCAGGGGAATAAAGAAATTTGGGGGTGACAAAACTATGGTCTGCCACCTCCATAAGGCTTAGTTTGCTATCAACGGTTGAAGCCGTGGCCACTTTGGTGTGGAAGCGTATCTTTTGAAAAGCTGTTTTCCTGCAACATTACTGCCTGAGGTTGCTCACAGGACTGCTATTGCAATGATGGTGGATTGAGATGAAAATTCAATCTTTGTCAATTGATTGTGATGTGGAATTGTGACCGTGAGAACATTTTATCCAGGAATATTTGACTCAATTTGGTGGCACCTGGGAATTCAGTCTTCAGCCTTGGGATTTTATTAAAACCATTGACAACCAAAAATTGAAAAATGGCTCAAATCGCATCAGAGATGGAAAATAACCACACAGGAAGGAGGCTATCCACAATGGCAATAAGGTTTGGCTTTTTAATCGTAGTCACTAAAACATGGAACAACCCAAAACCAACTACAACCACCTCAGGTCGTTCCATATTTTAGTGCAATGGCTTTTCAATTGAGATTTTTTTCATACCATTATCTTTTTAAGCTTTTTATCAGGATTCCAATACAAATCCTTATATTTTTGTCGGCTATGCTCACACTGAGCTTGGGGCGCCTGTGATCCATCAAACACTTTGCTACAGTATTCTACCTAGCAGCTCTTTCTTACTTTAACAGAGCGCCGCCAAATCTCTAACAACACCTTTTAGTTCTACAGTACTCAATCGGGTAATTTGCCAGTATATACTTATGGCAGTTACTAAACACAAAAACTAAGGGTCATTTACCTTTTTAATGATGAAATTGTATATGAAATGAATCATACATGAACTGTGGATATGAAATCAAGTGAAGCAGTTATGAGCGCAATTTTTGCAATTGTGTAGAGAAGCCTGAAAAATTCAGGACTTCAACGGGGTTTGAACCCGTGACCTCGCGATTCCGGTGCGATGCTCTCACCAACTGAGCTATGAAGCCACTGACGTTGGGAGCTGGTCATTTGTGGGTTCTAATGGTCCCGTGGTCAGTGGCTTCATAGCTCAGTTGGTTAGAGGGTCGCACCGGAATGGCGAGGTCATGGGTTCAAACCTGTTGAAGTCCTGCATGTTTCAGGCTTCTCTATGCAATTGCAAAAATTGCGCTCATAACTGCGAAGATCATAGCTTCACTTGATTTCATATCCGCAGTTCATATATGATTCATTTCATATACCATTACATCATTTATTCATTCCTCACGGGACCCACTAGAACCCACAAATGACCAGCTCCCAATGTCAGTGGCTTCATAGCTCAGTTGGTTAGAGCGTCACATCAGAATAGCGAGGTCAGGGGTTCAAACCCCGTTGAAGTCCTGAATTTTTCAGGCTTGTATATTGCAAAAATTGCGCTCATAACTGCGAAGATCATAGCTTCACTTGATTTATCTTTTTCACTGAACATGTCCATCTCAAGTTCATTGATGTCAGTCATTGATCACATTCTTCAGCTGTTGCCTATGTTCACGAAAAATTGCCAACCTTTCCTCATACGTTTAATAGAGTGTGGTACCACCTCAAACGTTCTTTATCTTTGATTTACATAGCAAAAATCGTTCTGTGAGGTGAAAAACTACAAACTAATGCAACACAAGTCTCAGCTTTCTGGTACTGTGTGGTCTTTCTACAGTCTTCAAGTCTGAAAGTGTTCATTGCTGTCATCAGTGTTGCATCTTCAAGTCTGAAAGGGTTCGTTGCTGTTGTCAGTGTTGCAGTAATTTCACAGAAACCAGGGCCATCCAGATAATGAAAAGCAATCAAAGGGCAGTACTGAAACAATAGATTCCAACATTTTCACATCCAGCGAATCAAATGCTTGGTACAAAACAATGAAAATGCAACTTGTTTGCTTCCGTTGGCGCAAGAATGGGGTCGGTTAAAAGTCAAATTCGAAATTAAGATAATTGCCGTAATTGGAGTTTATGAATTATGCGCCAACTCCCAGAGACACTGAAGGCTCGCTGAGCTCCACACCTTGTTTAAATCGCATTGTAATCTTAATTTACAAAAACAACAACAGAATAACAGTTCCAAGATAGCTGTCATGTAGCTATGCAACGTTCTCATTTGCTTGTTTGTTCATGTTGTCGTCAATCCTGTCGTCTGACTTTACTACAAACGGTTTGTAGTAAAGTCAAACTTGTGCAGGAACTTGCTAGCCAATTCTATTCGAATGTCAAGGGATCGAATCCAATTTTACGATTAAAAACACAACAACATTGACAACAATTTTGTTTTGATATGCTGTAATTGTATTTCGGGGAAGGCTTTTACAAAGTAAACATTAAAATGTGGTTTTAAAATGTGGAGTTAAGTGAGTATTCAGTGTCTCTAGGAGTTAGCGTATACTCCCCACAAAATTACAATTTCAGTCGGAAATTCTCGTAATTTCGAAAAACAAAATAAGAGCTTTCGGGTGTTACTTATTTTTTTAACTAATCTCCACCATAAATGAAGGAAAGATGTCAAACAATCGAAAATAACAATACAGGAGAATAACGACAAAGATTGAAAGAAAAGAAAAGAAAAGACACCCCGAACCTGACCCAGCCCTCCTTTTTTTCAGTCAAGGGTGGCTACACTTAAGATTTTCATCACGTGTTGGTGACGGGACAAAATTTGAAAAAATTACATCACCGTGATGTGCTTTCTGAGTTTGAAATTTATTGGAAAAGCACAAATGAGCGATCACAAAAGAAAAAATGTAGGGACAAAAAAGACGTATTGACAGATTTTAGTTCCCAGACGGTAAACAAGTTTTTGCAAAAGCCAGAGTGTCAATCGTCAATTTATGTCAGCAAACTGCTTCCAGTGATTGCACCTCATCTTGTCTCTCCCATGACAAAAACATCTGACCTATCAGCTCAGCGGATTAATAAAAATAAATTTGACGTTTCCAGGAAAACTTTTGAATATGTAAGCAGATGGGCCAGGCTGTAGATATGGTAGATACCTTCTTTAATTCTCTTACGAATGTGTTTAAAACTCAAATTAACTATGTAAATCCAATTTTTTCGTACCTGGCAAGGCTCTCCTTGAATGACAAAAATAATTGTGGGTGTTAATTGGGTTAAAGAAGATTGTCTGTAATTTGATTGGTTGCAATAAAATTCTGGTTAACCAATCAAAGCTTATGAACAACATGTCGAGCCAATCATTTCTTGCCATGTCTAATGATGTCAATTATCGTTTGGTATGAAAATATTCGACTGAGTTCTAAGACTTCAATTTCACAAGATGGAGGGCAGCAATGGAGCTCCACGTCAGCCACTGCAACATATTGTATCAAGACATGTGAAACAGGGGAATGGCAAAAGCTATTTCCTCAGTTCAGATATTAAAAGGATAGAGGAACTCATCAATGCGACCATAGAAAACTCTGATGTTGTGAAATGGCATCGAACAAGAAAAGACAGAGGAATTTTAAAAAAATGCCAAACGGTAATTGGGGTGCATGGAATCACATGTGTACCATGTTACAGAGTAACTGTAATTTACAGTCTTCAAAACCACGAATAATCACAGTGTTTCCAACTTTGTGACTGTGTCAGTAATGGAGATGGAGGATAGTCGTGGATATTGTGTACGTCTATCCATTGTTATCAACGTATTTAAACTATTTCAAGACAATTAAAGTAGATGGCCAGTTCATTTAGGTTGAGCTCCGGCTTAAATATTTGGTTGTTGTTTCATTTACTCTTCTAGGTGATATACTGCAAAGAAAAGTGAAGTGGCTTTTAGGAAGTGGCTCGGCAGTATCAA
This sequence comes from Montipora capricornis, assembly GCF_036669925.1. Classification (NCBI taxonomy): domain Eukaryota; kingdom Metazoa; phylum Cnidaria; class Anthozoa; order Scleractinia; family Acroporidae; genus Montipora; species Montipora capricornis. Next base: position 71,189 of record NW_027180179.1, on the reverse strand, counting down.
TGATATTCATGCAATTGTGGGAAAGGTACCACTGGTTGCACTTACAGCAACAGTAACAACTTTGACAAGGCTTCAAATAATGCATTCACCGGAGATGAAGAAGCCAGTCTTGATGATAAAAAGCCCAAACAGACCCACCATTGGGCATGCAATCAAGGTTGTCCCCACCCCCCTCCCCCCGATCCATACAAGACATTTCACAGGGTGGTAAAAGATTTAAGAGAACAAAAAGGAAACTATAAACACACCTGAAAATATAGAAGGGCCGCAGCCAGGATGACACATAGTTAAAATTTAAAAAACGATCTCTGGCTAAAATGATTAAAAACTACGAGCTTTCGACTGCCCGAACTGCAGGCTTCGCAGTCTATGTTATATTGGGGAAACCGGCAGAGCTTTTAATTTTGGAAAAAAAGAACATTTATGAAACACCAAAACTGCGGCCAAAGGCTCTAGAATTGCTAATCACGCTTGGTCCAACAACCACGCCATTGATTTCGAAAATGCGTCAGTTATTGACAAAGGCACTTTTAGAACGAGAAAAACATTATAGGCGTGGCATACCACAGTGAAACCTAACGCAGATAACAATTCGTGCCCTTTACCTGGACAATACAACATTCCTTTTTAACAAATATTCATAAATTTTCTACATTCTCATCATTTTGCAATGTACGTTTTTATTTCAATTCTCTCATCGATTTCTTATCATTCATTTTACCCATCGAAGACTGCAGTTCGGGCAGTCGAAAGCTCATAGTTTTTAATCATTTTAGCCAGAGATCGTTTTTTAAATTTTAACTATAAACACACCATTGTAAATTGCCAAAGCACTAAAGTTGCCACCCAACTGTATGGCTTTTTTCAAGCCGAACTGGGAAAGGACATCTTTGCAGATGAAACAATGGATCCGAGGAAAACACTTGTGGAAATGTTCCACAGCAGAATTGATGAATTGAACCGGGAACAAATTCTGCAATCTGTGTCAGATGGCTCTATTCGTGTATTGATAGCAACAATAGCCTATGGCATGGGAATAGACTGTAAGGATGTAAAGTTGTAATTCACTATGGAAAAGCACAAATGAGCGATCACAAAAGAAAACAGTAGGGACAAAAAAGACGTGTTGACAGATTTTAGTACCCAGACGATAAACAAGTTTTTGCAAAAGCCAGAGTGTCAATCGTCAATTTATGTCAGCAAAGTGCTTCCAGTGATTGCACCTCATCTTGTCTCTCCCATGACAAAAACATCTGACCTATCAGCTCAGCGGATTAATAAAAATAAATTTGACGTTTCCAGGAAAACTTTTGAATATGTAAGCAGATGGGCCAGGCTGTAGATATGGTAGATACCTTCTTTAATTCTCTTACGAATGTGTTTAAAACTCAAATTAACTATGTAAATCCAATTTTTCGTACCTGGCAAGGCTCTCCCTGAATGACAAAAATAATTGTGGGTGTTAATTGGGTTAAAGAAGATTGTCTGTAATTTGATTGGTTGCAATAAAATTCTGGTTAACCAATCAAAGCTTATGAACAACATGTCGAGCCAATCATTTCTTGCCATGTCTAATGATGTCAATTATCGTTTGGTATGAAAATATTCGACTGAGTTCTAAGACTTCAATTTCACAAGATGGAGGGCAGCAATGGAGCTCCACGTCAGCCACTGCAACATATTGTATCAAGACATGTGAAACAGGGGAATGGCAAAAGCTATTTCCTCAGTTCAGATATTAAAAGGATAGAGGAACTCATCAATGCGACCATAGAAAACTCTGATGTTGTGAAATGGCATCGAACAAGAAAAGACAGAGGAATTTTAAAAAAATGCCAAACGGTAATTGGGGTGCATGGAATCACATGTGTACCATGTTACAGAGTAACTGTAATTTACAGTCTTCAAAACCACGAATAATCACACTGTTTCCAACTTTGTGACTGTGTCAGTAATGGAGATGGAGGATAGTCGTGGATATTATGTACGTCTATCCATTGTTATCAACGTATTTAAACAATCTTCAAAACCAGGAATAATCACAGTGTTTTCAACTTTGTGACTGTGTCAGTAATGGAGATGGATGATAGTCGTGGATATTGTGTACGTATATCCTTTGTTATCAACGTATTTAAACTATTTCAAGACAATTAAAGTAGATGGCCAGTTCATATAGGTTGAGCTCCGGCTTAAATATTTGGTTGTTGTTTCATTTACTCTTCTAGGGGATATACTGCAAAGAAAGGTGAAGTGGCTTTTAGGAAGTGGCTCGGCAGTATCAATGAGATTCATGCAATTGTGGGAAAGGTACCACTGGTTGCACTAACAGCAACAGTAACAACTTTGACAAGGCTTCAAACAAGGCTTCAAATAATGCATTCACCGGAGATAAAGAAGCCAGTCTTGATGATAAAAAGCCCAAACAGACCCACCATTGGGCATGCAATCAAGGTTGTCCTCCCCCCCCCTCCCCCCGATCCATACAAGACATTTCACAGGGTGGTAAAAGATTTAAGAGAACAAAAAGGAAACTATAAACACACCTGAAAATATAGAAGGGCCACAGCCAGGATGAAACATAGTTAAAATTTAAAAAAAGATCTCTGGCTAAAATGATTAAAAACTACGAGCTTTCGACTGCCCGAACTGCAGGCTTCGCAGTCTATGTTATATTGGGGAAACCGGCAGAGCTTTTAATTTTGGAAAAAAAGAACATTTATGAAACACCAAAACTGCGGCCAAAGGCTCTAGAATTGCTAATCACGCTTGGTCCAACAACCACGCCATTGATTTCGAAAATGCGTCAGTTATTGACAAAGGCACTTTTAGAACGAGAAAAACATTATAGGCGTGGCATACCACAGTGAAACCTAACGCAGATAACAATTCGTGCCCTTTACCTGGACAATACAACATTCCTTTTTAACAAATATTCATAAATTTTCTACATTCTCATCATTTTGCAATGTACGTTTTTATTTCAATTCTCTCATCGATTTCTTATCATTCATTTTACCCATCGAAGACTGCAGTTCGGGCAGTCGAAAGCTCATAGTTTTTAATCATTTTAGCCAGAGATCGTTTTTTAAATTTTAACTATAAACACACCATTGTAAATTGCCAAAGCACTAAAGTTGCCACCCAACTGTATGGCTTTTTTCAAGCCTAACTGGGAAAGGACATCTTTGCAGATGAAACAATGGATCCGAGGAAAACACTTGTGGAAATGTTCCACAGCAGAATTGATGAATTGAACCGGGAACAAATTCTGCAATCTGTGTCAGATGGCTCTATTCGTGTATTGATAGCAACAATAGCCTATGGCATGGGAATAGACTGTAAGGATGTAAAGTTGTAATTCACTATGGAAAAGCACAAATGAGCGATCACAAAAGAAAACAGTAGGGACAAAAAAGACGTGTTGACAGATTTTAGTACCCAGACGATAAACAAGTTTTTGCAAAAGCCAGAGTGTCAATCGTCAATTTATGTCAGCAAACTGCTTCCAGTGATTGCACCTCATCTTGTCTCTCCCATGACAAAAACATCTGACCTATCAGCTCAGCGGATTAATAAAAATAAATTTGACGTTTCCAGGAAAACTTTTGAATATGTAAGTAGATGGGCCAGGCTGTAGATATGGTAGATACCTTCTTTAATTCTCTTACGAATGTGTTTAAAACTCAAATTAACTAGGTAAATCCAATTTTTTCGTACCTGGCAAGGCTCTCCTTGAATGACAAAAATAATTGTGGGTGTTAATTGGGTTAAAGAAGATTGTCTGTAATTTGATTGGTTGCAATAAAATTCTGGTTAACCAATCAAAGCTTATGAACAACATGTCGAGCCAATCATTTCTTGCCATGTCTAATGATGTCAATTATCGTTTGGTATGAAAATATTCGACTGAGTTCTAAGACTTCAATTTCACAAGATGGAGGGCAGCAATGGAGCTCCACGTCAGCCACTGCAACATATTGTATCAAGACATGTGAAACAGGGGAATGGCAAAAGCTATTTCCTCAGTTCAGATATTAAAAGGATAGAGGAACTCATCAATGCGACCATAGAAAACTCTGATGTTGTGAAATGGCATCGAACAAGAAAAGACAGAGGAATTTTAAAAAAATGCCAAACGGTAATTGGGGTGCATGGAATCACATGTGTACCATGTTACAGAGTAACTGTAATTTACAGTCTTCAAAACCACGAATAATCACAGTGTTTCCAACTTTGTGACTGTGTCAGTAATGGAGATGGAGGATAGTCGTGGATATTGTGTACGTCTATCCATTGTTATCAACGTATTTAAACTATTTCAAGACAATTAAAGTAGATGGCCAGTTCATTTAGGTTGAGCTCCGGCTTAAATATTTGGTTGTTGTTTCATTTACTCTTCTAGGTGATATACTGCAAAGAAAAGTGAAGTGGCTTTTAGGAAGTGGCTCGGCAGTATCAATGATATTCATGCAATTGTGGGAAAGGTACCACTGGTTGCACTTACAGCAACAGTAACAACTTTGACAAGGCTTCAAATAATGCATTCACCGGAGATGAAGAAGCCAGTCTTGATGATAAAAAGCCCAAACAGACCCACCATTGGGCATGCAATCAAGGTTGTCCCCACCCCCCTCCCCCCGATCCATACAAGACATTTCACAGGGTGGTAAAAGATTTAAGAGAACAAAAAGGAAACTATAAACACACCTGAAAATATAGAAGGGCCGCAGCCAGGATGAAACATAGTTAAAATTTAAAAAACGATCTCTGGCTAAAATGATTAAAAACTACGAGCTTTCGACTGCCCGAACTGCAGGCTTCGCAGTCTGTGTTATATTGGGGAAATCGGCAGAGCTTTTAATTTTGGAAAAAAAGAACATTTATGAAACACCAAAACTGCGGCCAAAGGCTCTAGAATTGCTAATCACGCTTGGTCCAACAACCACGCCATTGATTTCGAAAATGCGTCAGTTATTGAAAAAGGCACTTTTAGAACAAGAAAAACATTAGAAGCATGGCATACCACAGTGGAACCTAACGGAGATAACAATTCGTACCCTTTACCTGGACAATACAACATTCTTTTTAACAAATATTCATAAATTTTCTACATTCTCATCATTTTGCAATGTACGTTTTTATTTCAACTTTCTCATCGATTTCTTATCATTCATTTTACCCGTTGAAGACTGCAGTTTGGGCAATCGAAAGCTCGTAGTTTTTAATCATTTTAGCCAGAGATCGTTTTTTTAAATTTTAACTATAAACACACCATTGTAAATTCCCAAAGCACTAAAGTTGCCACCCAACTTTATGGCTTTTTTCAAGCCGAACTGGGAAAGGACATCTATGCAGATGAAACAATGGATCTGAGGAAAACATCTGTGGAAATGTTCCACAGCAGAATTGATGAATTGAACCCGGAACAAATTCTGCAATCTGTGTCAGATGGCTCTATTCGTGTATTGATAGCAACAATAGCCTATGGCATGGGAATAGACTGTAAGGATGTAAAGTTGTAATTCACTATGGAAAAGCACAAATGAGCGATCACAAAAGAAAACAGTAGGGACAAAAAAGACGTGTTGACAGATTTTAGTACCCAGACGATAAACAAGTTTTTGCAAAAGCCAGAGTGTCAATCGTCAATTTATGTCAGCAAACTGCTTCCAGTGATTGCACGTCATCTTGTCTCTCCCATGAAAAAAACATCTGATCTATCAGCTCAGCGGATTAATAAAAATAAATTTGACATTTCCAGGAAAACTTTTGAATAAGTAAGTAGATGGGCCAGGCTGTAGATATGGTAGATACCTTCTTTAATTCTGTTACGAATGTGTTTAAAACTCTAATTAAGAATAATTTCAGCAGACTATCACTCGTATACTGTTCCCTAAGAAACAGTTACCCACAGACATCTGCATTATTGGAACCTTTACTGATTTAGCGCTCCAAAACGATGATAAAAATAAAACAACTTTGAAGACATTCTCAGACATCCCAGTTTACTTAACATTAAATGAAGTAAAAACGGCCTTTACCACCTGAGACCCCTGTAAAGGCATCCTCAAAGATAATATTTGACACGTGTCAAAGGTATGTAAAGCGGAAACAAACGCTGTCTTTATGGGTCACCTCGCAGCTCTTACAAGGTCTCACCTGATTGGAGACCACCCTTGAGGTTTAACAAAAGAACAAATAACAGAAACAATGGACCCTAGGCCTAAAACAAAAGGGCCATTGTTTCTGTTACCCTAGGCCTAAAACAAAAGGGCCATTGTTTCTGTTATTTGTTCTTTTGTTAAACCTCAATCAGGTGAGACCTTATAGGAGCTGCGAGGCTACCGGTCTTTATGGTGCCTTTGACAAAAGATTCGACACTATGCAAATCCAATTTTTCGTCCCTGGCAAGCCTCTCCTTGAATGACAAAAATAATTGTGGGTGATAATTGGGTTAAAGAAGATTGTCTGTAATTTGATTGGTTGCAATAAAATTCTGGTTAACCAATCAAAGCTTATGAACAACATGTCGAGCCAATCATTTCTTGCCATGTCTAATGACGTCAATTATCGTATGGTATGAAAATATTCGACTGAGTTCCAAGACTTCAATTTCACAAGATGGAGGGCAGCAATGGAGCTCCACGTCAGCCACTGCAACATATTGCATCAAGACATGTCAAACAGGGGAATGGCAAAAGCTATTTCCTCAGTTCAGATTTTAAAAGGATAGAGGAACTCATCAATGCGACCATAGAAAACTCTGATGTTGTGAAATGGCATCGAACAAGAAAAGACAGAGGAATTTTAAAAAAATGCCAAACGGTAATTGGGGTGCATGGAATCACATGTGTACCATGTTACAGTGTAACTGTAATTTACAGCCTTCAAAACCACGAATAATCACAGTGTTTCCAACTTTGTGACTGTGTCAGTAATGGAGATGGAGGATAGTCGTGGATATTGTGTACGTCTATCCATTGTTATCAACGTATTTAAACAATTTCAAGACAATTAAAGTAGATGGCCAGTTCATTTAGGTTGAGCTCCGGCTTAAATATTTGGTTGTTGTTTCATTTACTCTTCTAGGTGATATACTGCAAAGAAAAGTGAAGTGCTTTTAGGAAGTGGCTCGGCAGCGTCAATGAGATTCATGCAATTGTGGGAAAGGTATCCTATCTTTCCCACAAAGGTAGGATACCTTTCCCCGTTTTTTAAATTTTAACTATAAACACACCATTGTAAATTCCCAAAGCACTAAAGTTGCCACCCAACTGTATGGCTTTTTTCAAGCCGAACTGGGAAAGGACATCTATGCAGATGAAACAATGGATGCGAGGAAAACGTTTGTGGAAATGTTCCACAGCAGAATTGATGAATTGAACCGGGAACAAATTCTGCAATCTGTGTCAGATAGCTCTATTCGTGTACTGATAGCAACAATAGCCTATGGCATGGGAATAGACTGTAAGGATGTAAAGTTGTAATTCACTATGGGCCCTTCAAAAACCTGGAGGCCTACATGGAAGAGAGTGGAAGGGCTGGCAGAACAAGCTCTGAAATGTGCAAATCAGTATTGTTGTACTCCAGTCTGATGTTGAACTACTGTCATGATGACATAAATTTACGCAAGAGTCCTTACAATGTAGAAGGAAAATGCTACTGTCCAACTTTGATGCTGATTTGTCCAACCTGAGTGAACCTGACAATGCACATCAATGTTGTGATGTTTGCCAAAGGGACTGTGAATGCTAGGTATCATCTTGTGATTTTGTCTATTTTGATTCGCCTTTGGAAATTGCAGAATCACACGATACAAGCATTTTACAATCCAGTTAAAGCTTGCCTTAAATGAACAGTACACTAAAACCATAAGGAAGGTGAATCTTCCCAAGTTCACACCTGCATTGTATATTTGGAGTGGAACAAATTGAGCAAATTCTCTAACAATGTCAACACATTTTTTCTGAGGCCCAAAGATCGTGTCGTAAAACCTTTTTGTCAGGGAGTCGAGGATAGGGGCTGATGTAGCTCCACCACCTGAATGAGCACTAAATTAAGCAATATCGGGAACAATACCATGGAAAAACGTCTTGAAAGAGTCGCTGTAAGTGGAATAGCTTATAGGCTTATTAAGTGAAAACAAACGCGTACGACTGGCATAGGCAGAAAAAGGCCCAAAAATATACCTGCGTAGTAATAAAAAAACTTATAACTAACTGCCTTTCGTTAGCAGGTCAACTTAGCACTTTCAATGAAAATGGCAATAAGCTCATCATGAAAACCTGACATTCTAAGCCCTCATACGGGACAACCGACATGCGAAGCAAATCTGAAAGACCTAAAAACAAACATAACTTAATGATGCAATAGAAGTAGATCGCTCATATGATGAGCTCTTTCCGACAACTTTCTTGGAAGATCTGCATTAGGTGACACCTTTTGATGCTCTCACGACAGGCGAGGCTGCAAGGCGAACTTTCCCTGTCTTGGCTGCTACCGCAAAACCAGACGACTTTTTGATTGGAGAACAGACTCCGGCCAAATCGTGGAACCACTTGAAAGTATAGTAAGCATAAAGGATGGTTGAAACCGATTTGGATGAATCCAACAAATACTGAGTGGAAAAGGAACGGCATCAAAGACTTCCACGGCGAATGACTTCCATCCGCTGAAAACACTGGAATAATGCAGAGATGCCGCAGATTCACTGGAGGGGAAAACTGCCAATCAAGCTTTTCAGTCATGGAAATGACTTCTTGGGAAAATGGCAGAGATTTCAGGACCTTGATATTCACCCTTGGTGGGTTTGCTGTCTACGTACACTTCTATAGTATTGATGTTCACTGATGACCAATGGGTTTAGTGATCTTGGCCAGGCTTCTGTCGAAAAGAACTGGAACATCTGGAAGAAAAAAATCCCCCACATGGACAAAACGACTCCAGGAGACCAAAACATAGGCGTGGCCAACAACAGGCGAAAGTCCAAAGTGGGACCCGCTGCAGCAGACTCTCTGATGAAAAAAATTATGGAGGTTAAACAGACAGGAGGGCATAAGAAGTTAATATCTATGGACCAGTCCAGAGCAAAGGCGTTCATTCTGGAAGACCCACGCTGATAAACCCTTGTAATAAACTTAAGGAGCTTGATATCAGTACGCAAGTCAGAAACTTAAAGAAAACGACAAAACTTTTGAGATTACAAGACATGTTTCGACAGAGAGTTTTCGAGAAAATCGATAATCAAGGAATTTTGTGATTAATGACCCCTTGCGTTACAAAGGATACATTATTTTTTCTTCGTAGATGATTGTGAAGAAATTAGGAAGAAAAATACCCTGTTAAATCAGTGTAATGTGTGAACTACTGTGGGTATATCACGTGACACTTTGTTGACGTTGGCGACCTTCGGGCTCTCCATTTCTGTAAAAAAGAAATTTATCCCAGTAAGGCTATAAATTTACAATATGTCAGACGCGCCTGGGAGTATTAAACAATTTTGCAGACGGTGTAAAGTACATGGCTTTAACGTTCCTGTTCATTCGGCCTGCCCATTTAGTAAATGCGGGTGCCCAGAGTGCACAAAAATCTCCAAAACTAATGAAGTTGCCTAAGAGAGCAAAGAAAGGACGTGCTGACGAAACGGCGTCCTTAACAACTGTATCATCCAGTACCGGAGTACCGGTGACAGTTGAGCAAGTACTTTTGCTGGGGAATAAAAACTCCCAGGCACAACTGGAGAGGAAGCGACTGTCAGCAACAGCGCTTCAAGCGGGCCCCTAGGCAGTTCAATTTTAATTAAAGGAGTTAATTTCTTATAGTTGTGAGTGACCCTATTTTTTGTTGCAAATGCAAACTTTAGGAGAACACTTTTATCTTTGAAAATATGCATATGTCGTGGTTCACTTTTATGCTTGGTTTAATTTTTTTCTCCCTTTGTTTTTGGGTATCGTAATGTATGGGTGTTATCACTGTCCAAAAGTGATAAATCATTCACCACCTATCCACTTGAATGTGTTATGTGTTTTATAGAAGAAAATGCTAAATGGTTACGTTTGGGATTTCTTGATCACCTAATTTACAGCTTGGGGTTTGGCCCAGTTGCTGTCATCCTACTTCTTACAACTGGGTGGATGAATACTATCACATCGTTATCAACTTTAGACAATGAGAATTGGATAAAATTATTGGCAAGCTGGCCCTACCCATTATGAAGTCACCTTAACAAAGTTATCATTCTGTTCACACAGCCATGGAAATGTCATGGGAAGTGATTAAACCTTATCAGAATTCCAGACCTGGAAAAATATGTGATTTTAGATTGTTCTCTGTGTGAACCATGTAACAGATATTTTGTCTTAAATGTTCCTTAAATTTTAAGTCAATTCAATACTGATAACAAACGGCCTGATTAGAGTAAGAAATAAATAGCACTATATATTATAAGAATTTTATTATCAATATTTGTTATTATTATTATTTTATTATTATTATTATTATTATTATTATTAAATACTGGTAGGCATGCAAGGGCTAAATGGGCTATCCTCCTTTTGAAATGTGCATTGGAGAATTGTTTGTGAGATAAAGAAAGATGTTGAATTAATTTGTCGTGAGTGTGGACATGTGGATTTAGACTCGTATGAATGGCCAAATTTGTTGCTGGGTACCATTTTGTCTCATACCTAATGGATACAATGAAATTGTGGGGATTTTGAATTGTGATATTTTCCACAATAGAGAAATTGAAAGACAGAAGAAAGGACCTGTCCCAGTACGACAAGTTTGTCAGTAATTATATGGCCAACATGACTGAAGAGGACAAGCTTCAAAGTCCATTAGGAAACATGGCCCTGGCAACACAAGCCTGGAGAGTCAGCCAACAGAAGCCTTTAAGTGAGAGGGTTTTGAAGAGCTATGCAAAGCAAGAGGCAGAGTTGATGACACTTGGTCTAGATTTGGACCACACCACATGTGGATTTTGGCCTTCCATCATCCTTAGGAATCGTTCCTCCCCAACTTCCAACTTGCCATTTGGAAAAGTGCCTAACAGGTACAAATGATAAGTTGGATAAAGCTGACGAATCTGTACTCATTGAGACTCAGACTCAAGAAATGAGTAATATGTGGGATCAGGGAGATACCATTACAAAACCTACCCAAAACAATAGCGATCTTCTCTTACAGATGTTCCCCCAGTACTCCAGGGAGGGAATTCATTGTGCCCTGCAATCCTGTGGTGGTAATCTTTATGACACAGTTGACTTGCTTCTTAAGATTTTACCACAGGAAACAGACAACAGGAGCCTAACATAATTTATTTTTCTCAGTCTGCATCCAGTGCTGTTGAAAACATTCCACATGCTAAAGTAAATCCCTTGGCAATGGCCTTGACCTGTCCATCCACATCTTCAGGCAACAGAAAGGCCCATTTTTGTAAGAGATGTGGGCATCAGGTGCCTGATGCCTTTGTGGGATCAGTTTGCCCAAACCTATCCTTTTCCCATCCCTTTCAACAAAACTTGAGCATGTAATAGGTAATTCTGTTCATTTTCCTTAAGGGGGCATTTAACCTGGATGTCAGTGAAATAAGAGGTGATTTGATGAAGAAATTAAAAAGGGGAAATAAGACATTCACAGTGACCTTAGTGCCCTTAGAGTGGCTTCAGCTTATCAGATGACACTAATTTGTGAGTTATCCATATTCTCAAACACTCAAACAGTCCACTACAGTGCAGGTGCATGCCAGGTTGAGAGCAGACTATTTGTGTTTTTCTGTTAATTTTTAACGTCCAAATTTAATTTTTAATGACCTTAAAATCTCCATTTTTCTCCCCTTCCCTTAAAATCACTCTCCTTGCCCCTTTTCTTCTTAATAAACATTCTAAACATCACCCAAAAATTCTGAGATACTGTATTTATGGGATTATAAACTACAAATCTATGATGGCTAGTTTGGATTGCATGAAACTGAGAGAAGACAAGAAGGATAAAAGGTCGCAAAGTGACAAAGAAATGGCATCCAGGTGGGGCAGAAATTTCTTACTGGTTAAATCACAGGTGCATAACAAACAGGGATGATTTCTGAACATTATAAATGACACAAATATAAATTGTTGAGATAAATTTCAAAGTTCGGCTGACATTTTCAAGGTTACCTGACTATAATCTGTTTTAATCTTCTTTAATTTCGCCCATCAGCGCAGTAACTGGGCTTTCCTGTTGAGCTGGTATTATTGAGCTGTTGCTGTGATATAATTCCACAACCATTTGGTCACTGCTTAAAGAGACCCCCTTTTATGAGTTTCAATTCAGCAAACATTCTCTAAGACTGCTAATTATAGATTTCATCCTTGGGATTGGGTAACTCGAACATGGCATACATGAGATGGAGAAATATGTTGCTCCACTTGGCCCCATAAGAAACAATTTGTTAATCTTTCATCCTTTGACACGGATCTTTCACAACAAGAAAATCTTGTGTCTCCTGTGGCTTTGAAAAAGTGACAAACCGTGGAATCTAAATCTAATGTAACATACGCAGATGTGGATTCAAAAATGGCTATGTATTAAGGGCAGGTGTATTTTTTTTATTCATTTCCTTTCCTTTGGTATAGTTCCAGCAGGTTGTGGGATGTCGGGGGTAAGATAACTGCTGAAAACTGAATAAATTTATTGGCTGTAGAACCTAAAGCCTTAAATTCCCTACTCTGTAGAAATGTTCATTCAAGTTGTTTAAAACACAAAGCAATGTTTTATTATGGAGGAAAGAGCCCTGTGGCATTGTTAACCACTTTTGGATATGATCATTATTTGAGACACTCATCTTGTCTAAGGTTTTCTGCTCATGTCTTTATTACTTGTCCTTTTCTTGGACATTGGGAGTTTTTAGATTTAAAAATTTGCAGCGCAAAGCTGTTGTTAAAATTGAAATTATATATTTTCATACCACAGTGTACACTATGGCATTATTAAAGATTTTTTGTATCAATTTATGCACATACACTACTAGTGTGAACAATGTGAAAAATATGTGAAAATCATGTGAAATTTTTTACCCTGTGAAACATGCTGTGAAAAAAAATATGTGAAATTTTAGACCACGTGAAAAAACATGTGAATACCTTATGTCAATTTCACATGCTGTTTCACAGGTATGGACTATGTGAAAAGTCATGTGAAAACCTTTATCCATCTCACATTGAGTTTCACATGTATGTGAAATAGAAACACCTTGTGAAAAACTATGTGAATTCAAAGTTGGATGAAAATGTTAAAAATATATATATATATCTGCACTTACTGATGATATGTGTAAAACGAAGTTAACTAAACTTATTGAGCTATCATAGAACCTTTTCAATAGTTATGCTTATAAATATATTTAAATGCTTTATTTGATACTGAATGTTCACTACTTAGCCATTTTTCACTGCTCACCTCTGTCAAGCCAATGCAGTCATGTGTTAGAAACTGCATATGCATGAAACTGAAACACTACATTATAGAAAACTACGTATAATCTGATTTTACTGAAAATCTCTTATTGAAGTGTGGAAGTTCTCTGGATTATCTGACTTTCCATGTACCATGCCAGAGTATGGTGCGAGATGTACATGTAAACCTGAATTATTTTAAATTAACTGTTGGTCAACCTGCACTGTCAAGGGGGTCACCTGCCCATTCCCCAAGCTAAGGGTAACTTGTTAAAATGACATGGGTTTGAATAATGTGAATAAAATAATGATTTGTCGACAAGATACAACATTTTATAAGGCAAAGGCCTGTGTAAAACATATGGCATAATTCCATTCTCATCATCCACAGCTGTTACATGTGGGAAAGAAAGGCAATTAAATGCAAGTCTTCATTTCAAATAATGTTGTGTCAACATAGTACAGAAGGCTCTCAAGGTCTTGTTTGCATGATGTGTAAAGTTTTATGGTCACAAATTCAGTTTCTTTGCCAGAAAGCTGATCATGCATTGTGAGGAAATTAATTATCCTTCCAATTTGTGCCTTGTCTTGATCTGCACGACTGATATTCACTACCGAAGAGACAACAGCTCCAGAATCCAGTGTGAAGGATTTTAACACTGATGTCTTTCCATGCAGTTGTTTCTCCATGGAAAATGTTCGCTTAACATCTTGCTCCCTGTCAGTAGCCAAAGAAAAGGCACCACAGCCCACCAGGTCCTCTGTTTCTTGTTTAGTTAGTTGATACTGATTGGAAGGGGTTTCCTTGTTGTTATTTTCAGTATCCACATCCAAAGGCAAAAGGCGCCCTGAAAGTTTCATGAACTGTACCCAATCAAATAGCTGATAAAAATAAATAACATGATCTGAGTTAATCATCTTGAAATTATACACATTTGGTGCCTATTAACAAAAAAAACTATTACAAAATAAAACTAATTGCTGGTTAAGAATATTGTATGCAACTGCAACCAACATTTTGGAATTTCAGTTGGATTTACAGATCAGGCCCCATGGAGGTGGAAAGACTTAAAAAGCTGTTCCAGTTAAATGAATTGAAACCATCATTTAATTGCCTGTTTTTGGACTGAACCATTAATTGCTTCTTCCATCCCTTTCCTTTTATGAATTTTAATTAATAAAAACATTATATGTGCGTATTTATTTGCAGCTTGAACTTGCCTGTGCTAATTACAAACATGAAAAAACCCTAAAAGATGTTTTTATTTTTAGAAGGTAGTGTTATGGAAAGAGACACTCAGTCAAGGGAGGGGTCCTTTATGAACGACATACAGTAAGCATTCTCACATGTATGTTATATAATTCAAACTTATACATATATACACTGAGAAAGCAGTTCTTTTGGACTCACTCTGTATGTTTCCATAACAGTAGCTTCTGGAAAACGCCGATTTTTGACCCTCCGACAGATCCAACTGTTGAATCGTTCATAGCAATACATCCACCAACTGTGGACTGGGCCTTGTTGCTCGATCCCATTTACAGAATGGCGCAAGATGTGAAGACTTATGGTCTAGACAAAGAATCATTGTGTAATGTGTAATGTAAGTAACATCATATGGTCACATGCTCAGAGAAACACAGTTTCTGATATACAATAATATATAATCAATCCGCTGGCCAACAGCAGTGCCACATTGCAATATTCTCTATTTTGTATATTTTTATGTACACCTGTTTGTAATTAAAAACCCTTCTGGTTTTCAAGAGGACATCTTATTCTTTATTACAAAAACTACAGGAAACAGCCAAATAAAAGAACTAGTGGATTGAGAACCTCCAGGCTGAAATTTGGCGAGAACAAATTCAGCCTGAGAAATGAAACATGTTCTCATGTTCAAAAATAGGGTATGAAAAATTGGAAAACAGTGGGGCTGATCTATGTGTGCTGGACCACTACAAACACACATTACAGTATTTCACAGTAGGGATTGAAGCTGCTAGAGTACAGGCTGGTTTTATGGTTTCATTTAATAAAACAGTGATTGCATAATGTTACATACATAAATAAACTTTATTTCAGTGTCAATGTATTTAGCTGACATCAGCTAATTGGGGACACTACACTAGTACAAAAATTAAAATACATATGTACATACAATAAACGCTATATAACAGTTAACAGTTAACTTATGATTATGTAGTGATTACTAAAGTACCTTAACACTAATAGGGAAGTCACGTTCTAACTGTGCACAGACTTCATTTACTTCCTTTTCCAAGGCAGGCAAGTCATGCAATTCCTGAATGTCACTACAAATCTTTTCAAGAACATCCAGGAAGTGGAAGAGTGAAATCCTTTGGTTTCGTCCAAGAAGGCCTCTTAAGCAGAACTTTAAAATTCCATCTGTGGCAAGCTAACACAATAAGTTATAAAATAACAGTCAAACGCCACTTTTCAGCCTACTCTAAAGCTACATGTATTAAGTAACCACCCTACTTTTCTATTCAAAAACAGTGTAGTCACAACCTTTCTACCTCTTTTAATTAAGCTGCGACAACCAGTTCCTTGGACTGGTGATTTAAAAATTAATTTTATATAAAAAATTTTGGAATGTCATCACTAAACACAATTCCACACACACATGTATTTTAAATATACATGTTCACAATTAATAAACAGCTAACACACTTGAAAAATATAATAAGTGAAAAGATGTAACTTATGTTCAATTCGCTACATGTACATGTACAGTAGACAATCAAAACCTAAAGAAAACTGCAGCACAGGACTGTCTACTTGGGTAAATATACACACCATGGCCACCTTCTATTTGGCAAATACTCAACATTACTTGACACATATACAATACAAATGTTTTTGTACCTGTTTCCAGTCATGTGATTTGAGGTATGGTTTCTTACAGAAGAAAGCACATGGCTTCCAGCCATAACGAGGGCACGCACACATTAAGTGCCTGCTTATCAGCCAGTTTGAGGTCCACACTAGATAGACGAAATGGAGCAGCAGGCAGCATGTTTCTCTCGCTCTTTGATTTGCCTCTTTTTCTCGCTGTTTTGGTTTCATCACCTAGAAAACAACAAAATAACAATAAAACAGATCCGACCATAAGAAAAACCTTAATGTTTTTTACTTCGCAGATGGATTTAAACATTCTGAATGGAGCTGTTTTGCTTTGTAAACTCCAGTGTAATACAAAAAGGCAAATACAGAAAGCAAATTTACTGTGTGAATGTATTAATGGCTAAGTTGAAACTGAAAAAGGAAGTTGCCCACCAAAATACTGTTACTGTATTTGACTGGAAACAACATCAGATGTTTTCTAAGGTTTTTTGACCAGAAAATCACCTTCAAATAATGTTGAGCTGCAGTAGATCTTTAGATAAAGCAAAAATTTATTGTTTCCTTTGTTCACATTGAGCGATTTTTCACGATTTATGCAAGTTTCAAGCAAAATCACACAACTGGCCGGCCACAGTTTTGTGAGGTACATGTACATGTAACTGTAAAACAAAAACAACAATTAATGACTTAATTAAACCTAGGTTTGCCTGTTTGAAAAAGTAGAGATTATAATAATGAGGTGGCAAAATTAATGTGGCCACTGTTATAAAATGTAGAAACCTACTTTGTGTGGCCTTTCCAGCTGCTTCAGGCTCGTCAACTTGCTTTTCCTGTAGCCAGCATCCTTGAAAACGACCCAACTCTTTTTCTGCCTTTCTAACTTTTATGCTATCACCTTTACCAGTAATTAAGTCAAAAAATGTGCAAACAATATTTTTGAGGTCATGCATCAGGTCAGGAAAAGCTTGATTTGGCCTGTCATAGTTGGGCAACAACATGAAACAGTTGACACCTCGTGATCCAGTAGCTTTAGCAACATTACTGGCTTGTGCTTTGTTTTTTGCTCTGTTGTGGGCAACTGAATTCCAAAGAATATCACCGATATTGGCTTCTTCTGGTGCTGACCTTTTTTCTGGTTTGAAGTCTGGAAAGGACCTTTTCTGTTTACGCGAGGGGTGATCTTCACTAAGATAGCGTCTGTTTTCCAGATAGACTACCTTGTCCAAAGAGGACACAAATTGGCCTAGGAGTAATAAAAAAGAGAAGCAAAGGAAACATTGTACCATACACTGCATGTATTTAATGACATTTTGACCCAAAAATATTCATTTCAATAACATTTCAGACTTACAGCCGGTTAGCTTTACATTAAGTATTGGTCTTGTCTGATCAAATTGCGACTTACATTTGAGGACAGAAAAAAGTAATTACTAATCCCCATGAAATTCCAAAAAACTGAGAGGCAAAACTCCTCCCTTCCCTTTAATAAACTTACCTATTGACTTCTGATGAAGTCAGTGAAAAGGCATGAATCTATGAAACGTAGTAATTTAAGTTGGTGGAATGTTTCAATAGAAAACTTTAGATGTCGCATGATACGCGATATAAAAGCTGTAATGTACTTTCAGGGCATTGTATATTATATTGATTTCTTCTGCTGTGCACAAGATTAAAAGCAAGTACGTATTAAAAGCTTACAGAACAATAAGTAACAAATTGTGATGTCTATTAAAATTTGTTTGCAGACTCGGCATCAGGAGCATTAGAAAACTACATGATATGGTTAAAATAGTAAGATGGTCACGCATTACATGTAATTTCCCAGGGTTGGGGGCATTTGATCGCCTTAATTGGGGCATTTGAATGGCTTTTTGGCTCAGGGAGAGGGGGATTTGAACACTAATTTAATAAAAATTCAAATGCCCAAGGGGTTGTTGTGGGGGGGGGGGGGGAGGGATTTCGAAGCCTCGATTTGACCGGTACACAAGCTTGCAATGGTATCATCCAATTATCATTTTGTGGAGGTATTTGAAAAGTTAAGCATTGATAAGATAATGAGTAATGATGGCAACATGGTTCACTTTTTAGTATTATATTGTTCAGTTTGCCTTACCTCTAATCTCACACCACATGCAACCTTGTAAGGCAGTCTGGCCTGCTGCTGTAAAAACCTTTCCCAGACCAGGATAGTCAAGAACATAACTCATCAGGGCAACTTTGAATGTAAATGACGCATTTCTGAAGGCATCAAAAAAAGTGGCACCAGACAGTTCCAGAACTTCATCTACCACTATTTCAAGGTATGGATCAAGGTGTTTTGGCTCTTGGCCTTCTGTTTGAGCTGAACTATACCAGCAAGCATGATATTCTCAAACAGATTGCGTACGTTCCTAGGTAGGTTAAGGGCAGTAAGCATAATTGGCCACATTGAATAATTGACCTTATTGCTACTAAACGGATTGACACCATCAGTGGAAAGTTGTAACAGCATTCCTCGGAGATCGCCATTGCAGAATCCTTCCTCCGAGAAAGCTTGTTTCCATGAAGGGGAATCATGAATGTCACGCATAATGGAAGAGTCTTCACACGCATCACGATTATCAGCATGGCTCTGAATGACTTCAGAAATACTTGCGTTTCCAAACGTTCTTCTCCAACGAGGTCCAAGAGGAAAATAAAGAAATCTTCTAGCATTAATCTTGTTACCCCAATATCGATTAGATCCGCAAACGGGACACTTTTGCAGCTTTGAATAGTCTTATCTACTAGTCTTGCGAAAGATGACACAGTCGTTCGGACAAACATGGTAAGATACTGTTGGAAGCAGAAATGGCTTGACAAAGTTGTACGCTGCATTGTACGACCCAGGAAGGTTATTTGGCTGTGGTAACAAACGCTTCTTCAATCGCAAAAGATCAGATAAGGCACTTTTGCTTGTGGATGCGTGTTCAGTAAACCACATAAAATAACTTGCTAATGCTTGAAGAACAGTGATATCACTATTTTTAAAAAGAGGAATCTTGGCATTTTCGCTGTCATAAATGTCGTGTTCCATTTCAAAGTCACAGTCTTTGTCGTCAGAGCTACTATAAGAAGGTAAGGATTCATTACTCCCACTATCATCGCTTAACGCGGCTAAATCATGTTCTATCGAGACTTCATTGTCACTAGATGAACTCGTAATGTCGATTTCGTTTTGAATTATTTCGCCACCACTTTGCTCACTAATACTCGTTGAATCTATCCGACGTCGTTTGAAATTTCTGCTGCAGTTTTCCTCACTTGAATATGATGGTCCCGCAAATGAATCATTGCCATCATGTCTGTAATCGTTCGTCTCAGCCAACAATTCATCCCCGCTCCCGCTTTCAGATAACTGATCATCATGATCATTGTCATCATGTCTGTAATCGTTCGACTTGGCCAACAATTCATCCTCGCTCCCGCTTTCAGAGAACTGATTATCATGATCACCTGAATATCGGCCAAACACTTCTAGATGCCTCTTCACGATCTTAATTGATTGGGTGCATTCGGATTTGCAATTTTTGCAAGGACAAACATGGTCTTTACTTGCTGTACGTTTTTTATCGCTCATGTGCTGCTCCGAGTATGGGATCTTCCTCACTCGTAGTTCCCGTCCGTGCGTTGCATAACAATCTCGAATGTCACTAGTTAAATATTGACCTTTCGTTTACCATATACGGTGCGTAGTACACAGGGAGCCCGAGCGCTCACCGTGCATGCGTAACCGACAAGGGAATTTAAACTGTGAATGGAAGTTGCTCTCGTACAATCTGTGACTCAATCACCCCAGAAACGTATTTCGTTTTTAATTTTTATTACAAAGTACATAAGTTTTTTTTTTTATAGCGATAAAGCGCAATATTTAGCTATAAAGCGCTAGGGCTCCCTGGGGTGAATTGAGTCGGTGATCATTAGTTGTCGGTAAATAAATGACCCCACCTTTACCATATATGTAATACAACCAGAGCTTCAAAACGAACAGCGCCAAAAGTGTAGTGTTTGTGCACGCAGTTCCTATAACTGATCTCGATACTTCGATCTAAAAGAATCGTTCTCGTAGCTTCTTTAATTTTGAAATGGCAAATCACGAGCAAAAAGTAATTTGCGAATTTCTCGCTTTGTTGAAAACAAACCCAAATGCTTTGTCCAGCGTTTTGCAAACCGACACAACTACAGGCAGCGATTACCTCCAACGAGCAAACGGATGCGTTGAACTCATCAAGCACGAGCTCTCGATCTACATCTAGTTCACCCACTTCTGACGAAGAGTCTGCACAGAACACTGGGGCAGTCGACATCGTTTCCACCGGCACCACCGCTTATAGCGCAGAAGATCTTCTGGCAAAACGAGGGGCAAAGGGCAAAGGATTGAAAGCCCAACAAACATTTCGGGTAAGTCCAATCTTAATTATATTTAGCCATTTATTACAACTTGCGACAACCAAATCTTGAAAGATCTTGAAATAGATTTATCTTTCTCGTGTTCTTTTACTCGTACATATTACACGTACGTATTCTTTACAAATAAACTTTATAATCTCAGCTCGAGCGCGGATCAATCGAGAGAATTGTTGACTTAAAAGTGTGAGATTTCAAATTGAAGATTTGGGTGATACAGATCACTACATGTATGAAGCCGAATGACGATCATTAATTAATGGCCATCCGACTGATTAGGCCCCGCGCGTCCACACCGATGCGTTTAAAATATATATACTTAGTTTGATACAAAGCCCATACTTTTCAATAGTTTTTGCCTATTGTCCACACAACAACGCACGCTGCAGAGAGTTGTACATGTGGAGACATTTGAAAATGGAGCCAAACACAAACACATAAGTTTGGACTGGGCCGGCCTAT